>NW_027499777.1:0-60441 GCF_021521415.1 Bidens hawaiensis | reverse complement strand
TTAAACTCCTCCACAAAATTCACCTTCTCCAACTTTATTCTTCCATTTGAAACCATACTGATTCCAGTAAATTTTCCTCCGATTTCTCCAGCAAAACTAACTCTTCCTCCTTGAACAGCTTTCCAATCACGTAACAATCTCTTGTTACCTGTCATGTGCCGGGAACAGTCACTGTCGACAACCCACATGTTATTCACAGCCCTGTTCGACTAATCCTGCACAATTAAAGAAACAAATTAAAAAGGAGGGACCCAAGACCTGTTGGTCTTGGGTTGATCAAATCGATTAAACGGGAACCAACTCCTTGGAAGCCCAAAGTTCCGTTGAGTGAAGTTTCTATTAGAGCTGAATGGAGGATATCTTGAAAATTGGTGATGAGGCCAATTAAACATTCTTGGGTTTCTAGCATTCTTGTATTCAAACCTACCGGAGCTGTGGTTTCGTTTGTAAAATTGTGGTTGGTTTCTTTGAAAACTTGAATTATTCCGGCGATTACAGTCTGAGGCAATGTTATTTTTACCAGCATTAGTTTTAAAGTGTTTTTTATTCTCTGTTTTAGTTGGTCTCATATTTCTAGAATTTCTCTTTTTCAGTGGACAGTCGTTTACCAGGTGCCCTATCTTGTTGCACCTAAAACAACACTTGTTGGAACAACTAGCGTCCATCTGAACATTCGTTTCAGAAGTCGTAGTAGAAGATGAGGCTTTGTTACTAACTTGTTGTCTAACATAGGGGGGGGGGGGGACAAAAGGGTTCAAAGAAGATTTCTTTTCATCAAAAACATAACTCTCCCCCCGTTTGAGTAACACAACTTCATCCTCTCCTATGACAGAGGCGGCGAAATTTGAAGAATTTGAACCTTGACTTGTGACAGGAGAACTTGTCTGAACAGTTTCGTTACTAACATTAGTATTAACGTTAGTATTGCTTTTATCAACTTTAACTGGTACCGTGTTGACGTTCACATTACCCGTTACAGTCTGATCAGTTTCAACACTTTCAGATAGCTGATTACAAGGATTATAAGTATAATTATTATTGAAAGGTGGTGGAACCTCATTATATCCAATTCCCCCTTTGTTGATAGGGGAACGTTGAACACTTAGGGCATGATCAAGCATCATGGATGAATTCCTAAACTGTTCAAGCTTCCTATTTAATTCCACCACTTTTACTTGGTAATCGGCTATCTGTTTATCCTTTTCAGCTATAATCTTAGTCTTTTCTTCCACAACTTCATAGCTTAAATCGATAACTTGAATTTTCTCAGCAAGTGTTGCCTTAAGGCTTCTTATATCTTTTTCACTAGCTTTTATTTTTAAAGAGAAACTATTTTCTTTCTTTTTAGAAAAGTGATGTTCCTCTTTTAACGTTTTTAATTCTTTATCTAAGTTAACATACTGATCAGTTAAAGCATTTAATTGTTCAGACAATTTCTCACCTTTTTCACACTGAGATTCAGTACATACCTCTGAAAGCTGATCACTTACTTCTCTCATGTATGCTTGATTCTCCACTGACTCTTTGTCACATCTCCCACTCTCTATGTTTACCAGATTTGCTTGTTCAATCACCTCCTCAACTTGTATATTCCAGTTATACCCACCGTTCTGTTGAGACACCATAGCTTTAATTTCATTTCCACTTCTATTCTGTTGAGTAGGCCTGTTCTGACCTCGTTCCACTATCTCATTTGTACATTCTCTAGGAAAGTGTCCATTCTGTTGACAGTTGTAGCAGCGAACCTTTGACTTGTTGAAACCCGGTCTCTCTCCAACGAATTTTCTACCAATCTTCTTCATAAACCTTTTCACCCTTCTCACAATCATTGCCATTTGCCACTGCAGATCCATTTCTTCCATGTCATTAGCATCTATCTGATCATAATCCTCATCCAAGGTTGCAGGGTCGACAATCTTTCCCTTGATGTAGTTCTCATATGAGGCGATGAAATATGAATAAAGAGCGAACTGTTGTTCAGCTGATTTCACACTCATAGGCATCTGTGAGTAACTTTTGTTAGAGGCATTGGCTGAGGAGTTACCAGCTGAGGATTGAGGTTTTGATGAACTACTTCCACCCGCTACAAAGCATATGTCACTATCTATATTCATCACCACATTACCATCTCGTGTAGAGTTTGGTTCACCTCCTGAGTAATACGCAGTTGATTCTTATTTAGAGCTTGAGTTTTGAGACCCTTTCGCACCACCATACATTCCCGGATCCTGAACCTGATCAGTAGGAGTCTCTTTCCTTATCATATTTAACTCATAATTACGCAATTTATTGACCATTATTTCCAAATCAAACGTTTCAAACTCTTTATCTTCTCTTATTAAAACTGTGTATATATCCCACTTTGGTGGGAGAGCGTCCAGAAGCTTTTCTACAATTTCAGGCTCGGTGTACTTCTAGGAGTAGTTATTCAGTTCCGTCATCAGGTGATAATATCTTGTGATGATGTCATCGAGTGATTCATTCTTAAATCCTTTGAACACTGAGAATTGAGTTTTCAACAACTTCGACTTTGAGTTACGAATCCCGACATTACCCTTATAGCGATTCTCTAATGCTTCCCATAATTCTGAAAGTCTGAAGAATCTCTTGAGGTAGAGCCATGGTGATTGCAGCTAATGCTTTACTTTCAGCCTCATACGTTTTCTTTTCATCATCTTCCATCTTATTATACTTCTTAAGCTGCTCTCGACCTTCAAACATGGCTATTGGAGGGATGTACCCATCTTGAATGCAGACACACATTTTTGCATCTTGATACTTCATATAATGTTCAAACCTATCTTTCCATGCAACAAACTCAGTTCCTTTTAGAAGTTTTGGAGCTTTAGTAGCTGAACCAGCTTCAACTTCCATCTTTACCAGTTCTGTGATGTTTACAGAAGTCATACTTGAACGAAACGAGACTTAAAAACAAAAACAAAATTCTGTGAACAGTGAATCAGCGAAGTTATTACAACTTCGCTAGCCACCAACTTCGCTAGCCACCAACTTTACTTAGCCACCAACTTCTCCATAGCCACCAACTTCGCAGACCTTAACTTCGCAGGCCTTATAAGTTCGCCAAAAACCTATATCTTCGCTGAAAAACCCTAGTTCGGGTGTCGATAACTTCGCCCAATGAACGGCTTGTTTTTGCAGGTTTGACACGGCTTATTTTGAAGGTTGCGAGAGTGAAGGGAAGGTGCAATTGATGAGTGTTGTAGAGAAACTGACAAAGGAGGGGTATCTCAACGTAAAACAGTTTCGTGTATAGTCTAACGGAATTTTAACACTCGTGTGATAATCCGAACCACATAATCACAAGCAAATGCTCTGATACCAATTGTAGGTTCCCAGCCAGATCTACACAGGAGTATCTCGTAACACGAGGGTGCAGAATCCCCTACGTATACGATACGAGTGATAAGAAAATGAACACGTAAATCACACGTAAACACACGAATATAAAGAAATACTTGTTGGACGATGATATTGATAAACCAAGTCACCAAAACACGTAACACTTAGGTCACGAAATACAGCCGTCAAGAGTTGTATTAAAGTACGCCGAAGTTAGGAATATATAGCACGACAACTTCGCCTAACATGCTAGTGAAGTTTTCCTAACTTCGCTTCCTTCTCAAGTTCGCTTTAAAAAACACAAACTAACAAGTTCAACACAATCAGAACAGTATGACGATTACAGACACAAATAAACACGAGATGAATGAACTACTGGCATCATGCTCCAACAGATGTGAAGTTATTCCAATTTCTGACTACAAGTCTATATGATTGATGAAAGTACTAATTGATATGTTACAGACTAATATGTTACAAGTTAAGAATTAACAAGTTAAAAGTTACAAGTTGATGCAATATGTTAATTGTTGAAAGTTCATTAGTTTACATGCATATGTTTTCATTATTTGCTCACTAAGCGTTTCGCTCATAGGTGCTTATATTTTGTTGTTTTATTGCACATTAGATTTTCAATATTATTGGTGATGAATCGATCGAGGGCTTAGGAAATTAAAGATCAATAAATTTTCATAAATGAAGAAATAAATTATGTTTTATACTCATTTTTGTATTTACTTTTAATATTTAATGTTTTATTATTAACAAATATGATGCACTGAATTTTGACCTACTGTAAAGATGACACGTCAGCTCTAGCGCGGACGAGTGTTACACTAAGAGTCACCACGAGAATGGATATAATACATTTCTACACGAGACGATTGAATAAAAACACTTTGCATCATGCCATGGTTGATTAAAAACCATTGCTTGACATAGGGTTTGTATAAACAATATATGCCTTAGTGTATTTTTATGAACTCAACTGTCCGATGACATTTAATTTGAAAGTAAACAGGTCTATTGTCACACCCCAACCTAAGGCGTAAATGCGGGGGCATGAGCTGATTGCTCACAGCTCACAAGGTACTATCGTGCAATATTAAAATTACAATATCTATTATTCCAATTTAAATATCCAACAATTTCAAATAATCAAAGTACATAAATTCATAATTAAACAAGTAAAACAAATATCCAAAATTTAATTCTTATATCTTCTTCTCTAGAATGCAACCCTAAGTATCTTCAAACAATCTTGTTAATCATATCATACGGTGACCTACATATGCATTAAAAATACAATAATTATGTCAACACTAGGTTGAGCAAGTAAAATACCAGATGAGTGAATATATAATAAGTATAGAAATATTTGCAGACTGTATCAAGTGAGATAAGCAATTTAACCAATTAAGCAAGTAAATCACTTGTCGATAAGCACGATGCCAAATGAACTGGACGATGGCTACATAAGTTATCGGTAAGCACGATGCCAAATGACCTGGACGATGGCTACTACGATAGTCGTTTTATCATACTATTATGAGATTATAATGGACCTCTCAGAAATGTATTCAAATAAAGCATATAAGCATATTACACGTTAGGCATAAATTATTAAACACACATTACTAACAGTTTCAAGTTGAATATTAAATAATAATAAAATAAATAGAAACACTTATGTCCTAAAAACAGTAAAAATGAGTTCAATGAGGGGAGTGATATACTCACCTGATTATATAAACGAAATGCAAATGAGGATGATGTGAGAAAGATAAATCCTTCGGGATATACCGTTAAGGATTCCTAGTTAAATAATAGTAATATGAATTAATGATAAAAGATATAACACGATTTAATGAATTAAGATTTCGATGTGATTTGAGTTATGTTGTGATTAAAATGGTTATTGATGGATCGATTGAAGTCTACGGTTATTGTTATTGAAACAATTGATATTAGTTTAAATGAATAAATATGAGTTGAATAATTATATGATTATTTAAATAATATTTAATTAAATATAATTCAATTATACATGTGTACATATATAAATATAACTTGTAATAAATTAAATAATTTAAGACATACGTAAATATATATATATATATCATATATTATATATCTTGGACTATTTAACTAAAATCTAATTTTATAAATATAATTAATACGTTTAAAATACAATTGTTACAATTTTTAAAGAATGATATATATATATGTGTGTGTGTGTGTAATATTATTATATATAATATTAATATAAGCAAATATAAAGATGTTCAACAACAATAAAACACCAATAATGGTGTCGGGTTTTAATAAAATAACAGTGATTTATTATTATTAAAATATACTTATAATACATATATATATACGAATATATATATATATATACACACGTAAACGAAAGCTTGAGACGAGAATTATTTACAAGAATCGTAAACTTAGAGATGTCGGTTAATATAATAATTTTTATTTTATGTTTACTATTTAATTATAATTACCATATAAACCTTTAAACCCCCAAAAAAAAACGACAGCGTCCAGGGGGGCTTGAACCTACGCCCTTGGCTGGTTCAGTGAGTTAAACACACACACACACCAGCCACTGGGTTGGCGTGTCAGTTTAGTAAACAAACACAAACATAAACATAAATACAGTACGCTGATTATCAACAATTTGAATATAAACCCTAAATCTAATGTTGGGGTTATTGGTAAACTAGTAAAAACGATCATAATGCATAAACGAATTATCAGAGTATGTTAAGAATCGATGGTGAACGGCTGATTGAGGCTGATGGCCAAAACAATGAGCAAAAACGATAACCACAAGCTGTTATACTTCAATTCCTTTTAGGGTTTTGATCACCGGCTGGATTAGAAGCTGAACACCAGTTTAATTGTAATATCGTCAATCCTAGATGGTATAACACCATTAAGTTATAGCTGGGTTTGTTAAAAAAAAAGTTAATTCGTATATTATTGATCATTTTTTCTTAACTACAATGTCGGTGTAAGTCGAAATTTGCAAGTGAAAGATTTTCAAAAATCAATTTCCATTATAGCACGTGAATTAAGGATCAAGCAAACAAACGGGTATACGGTTTGAATCAAAAACAGGTAATGGGTCTTGGTTTGATAATAACATAATATAATTTTTTAGTAGATTTGCTAGCTGGTCCTTATACTTTATATATGGATCCAAAGAAGGTTAAAACTAAACTTTAAGGGTGTATATTAATAGACTATGTATTTAAATATTATAATAAAGAAAAACGAAATACATAATAAAATAATTTAGATATCTTATTGATTAACATTACCCGGAAACGAAAACGGGTCGGGCATAAGACATTGATAAATAAATCGAAAACCCGAGTTGTTTGTAGCATACATGTGCTCTACAAAAACCTAAAAAAGTAGTGGATCGTAATGACTTTTTCAATCATTGTTCAAAACTATATACTTATGATGACAATAAATTTGTAACGGAAATCATTTAAATGTTAGGAAAAAAACACTACACATAGGCACAAAAGCTATTTTTTACAAAAATTTGCATTAATGTTAGCTCGTTTAAAAATGAGCATGTTCGTGTTCGTTTATGTTCGTTTCTTTAAAACCTAAGCAAACATTAATAAACATTGAGATGAAAAACTTACTTTTATTACATGTTAAGAAAGCATCACTTTTCCGTATGTCTTGCAAATAATTAGTAGGTATTTTTTAATTAAAAACTGGACATTAACTCAATAAGTGATTTTACAGAAAATATACCTCTTCAATGTTATGTAGGAAATGATTTTTTTTCGAGGAAATTTTCTAAATGACCCATTTGAAGAGAGAGAAAAATTAAATGACCCATAAATAATCAATATTCCTAAAAGGGATCAACAAATTTGGACTAGAGCAGCGGGATTTTAAATAACTTGAATCTCGTCTGCTCCGTCCAAAATTAAAGTGAATCCGTCTTTCCCGACCAAATTTAAAGTCAATCCGTCTTTCTCGTCCAAATTTTAAATAATTTCATCTTTCTAGTTCAAATTTTTAGATTTTTTTTGTCCTTTTCTTTAGCACTTTTTTCTCTCTCCTTCAATCTCTCTCTTCTTTTTTTTCTCCTTCTTCATCATCATCATCGACTCCTAACTAATACGTGGCACGTGTTAAGTTTGTTACAATAGAATAACAAACTCATTCGTCACTGTACCTAATTCGTTATTAGCAATTTGTCATTTGTTCTCAACCATTCGTTACTCATTCGTCTACTCATTCGTCAACCATTCGTTCACTCATTCGTCACCTATTCATTACTCAATCGTCAACCATTCGTTACTCGTTTGTCTACTCATTCGTCAATCATCTGCTACCTCATTCGTTAAGCTATTCGTGTTGGTCATTCGTCACTGGTTACTGGCCATTCGTTAAGCTATTGTTCTTCATTCGTTATCAACCGTCTTCACTCACATTCTCATTTATGTGCACGAAGTGGTATATAAAAATTTAACAAATAATGATCAAGCACAACGAGTAATAAAAACCTAGAATACCCTAAACCAAACCGCTAGCAACAGGCAAGTGAACCTATCGGGTGTAGAATAGCTATGGGAAGACCGGGAATATCGAACCCTAGAGACACTTTTTGGATTTTTATCTATTTTATTTCAAAAACTAATAATTAATTAAACTAATTACTTAATTAAATTAAAGTAAACTAGAAAATTAAATTACCGAATACAAACTTTAGCAAATTCAAATATGGGAGCAAGAGTTATCTAGGCAAGGAATCCGAATTGTGACGACTCGGGCTTTTATCGGTTACGGGAAAATGCTACGGGAACCGGGAATCTAAAGGTATGAAGCTCTAGGAGACTTAATGGACCCTTAATCACTCTCAAGGTGTCGCCTAAAAAGAAATCTTAGAGATCATGTAAAAACACCGGCTTATTGGTTCAACTGTCAGTTCACCAACTATGATTAATTACCCTAAAAAATAGCTAACCCGTCAGTTTCACTATCTCAATGCACCTAAGTACACGGGTGGTTTATGAACAATTTAAAGGACACAGGTAAACAGTGAAATTAAGGCAAAAATAGACAAACCTCTTGTCAGATAATTTAACCTAAAACCCTAACAGCGCAGACAAACCCGACAACTTATCACCCGTCGGATATTTTAGTAGGTTAGAATATAAACTTTTAATAATATGCCAAAAATCAGTTTCTATGGTAAATGAGCTCAATAAACCTTAAACAAGTTGCAAACACACAGTAAACAACCCTAACATGCAACCTATAATTGAAAGACAATCAATAAAGTAACATGTGAAACATTCATTTAGACACAAATTAAAAACAAATACGCATGAGACACATCCAATAAATATGATCAAAACTTTTAATTAATCAAAATCCCATAAACAAAACCCGAAAACCGACAAGTCCAAAACAATCAGCAAAACATCATCACAAGCCTAGATAACTAAAAGAGTTTAGCAATAACCATATTCAAAACAACCAACGAAAAAATTATAAAAGAGTTCATAAAAAAAAAAGAATTATAAAATAAGTTTAGCTACTAGCTTGATTGGATAATTTAATGGGACCTGTGTGGTAGCTTCTTTTTCTTCCCTCACGAAACTAATAACGATTCGTTTCTTCTCCTCTTCTTCACGTCACCCACACAAATGCAATTAATATATATTAATGCAATCACCAAATTAATAATTTCGTGCCGCTGTATTAGTCTGCGACCCCTCTCGTCCAAGACCACACTTTACGTAGGGTTTTTTTCTTTATATAATAACAATAATCATAATAATGTCTTCAAGTCTTGTGGGCCTCTTTTTATTCTTTTTCTCCACCGAACAAGTTATAGAAAACATATGTTCCTCTTTTTTTCTTGACCTCATCAACTAATGGGCTTTTCCATTCATTAAGATGGGCTGCGTTTTAAACAAATTAAATTAGTTGATAGACAAATACAAAACCCATTATACTCTCCTGTAATGCATTTCAATTAAGTAACAAAAAGGCATTTTAGCATTAAAAAATTGATTTACTTTCAAGACCTTTTTTTTTCTTTTTATTCTTGATTAAATTAAACGAACTAATAATATTGTTAGAATTTATAACAATAATAATAGTAACATTAGTATTTATTGGATACTAATCATTTTAGCTCATTGTATCAAGTTTAGTACAAATACTCCATATTAGCTCGTTGTCTAATGAAACCACTAAGATTCGAATGTGAACCAATTGAGAATAATATTTAATATAAACATGGCTCAAAGGTATCTAAAAGTGTAAGAAATATTAATATAAAAATATATAATTTAGACCACATCACTCATTCGCTATTGAATTTTCATTTTAAACCTTTAAGTTTTAATTTGTTAAAGTTTGAACTTTTATTTACCTAAAATGGCTGGTTATTATGCTTTGGCTTCTCAAAATATATTGATGCAACAAAGGTTACATCTTGATACGGAAATCGGATCTCATTCGAAATGTCCACGTCTGATTAAATTCGGTGATTTTGCCAAATGGGAACCACGTTTCCGAGCGAATCTTGGATCTGTGCATCCTCACTGTTCTCAATGTCTTGATTATGATTGGAAGTGAAACTACAGGTTTTACTCCAAAAGCTTTTTCTCAATACTCGCAAGAGGAAAAGAAAGCTTTAGAGATTGAGACTAAGGCATACTCTACTTTGACTATGGCATTACATGATAATATCTTTCATCAAGTAGGGAGCATTAAGATATGTGCATCATTGTTTCAACACATCAAGATGAGAAGTACGGGAAATACGGAAGAAAGCAAGAAAGTGATGTTGAGTTTAAATGTAGAAACTTTAATTAATTATAAGGTGATACTGTTAAAGAGATTATCACTCGGTTTAATCATTTGATAGCTGAGATGAAAAAGTTGAAGATGGAACCACGTGAATCTGATAAAATTGACATGGTAAAGAATGCTTTACTTGGTTCATATTCAACATTTCTCATGGTGTTGAAAGAAAACAATTATTTCAAGAATGAAGATCTAACTGCCATGGAATTCATGCAAAAAGTTGAAGATCGAGAATATGATTTGAAATGTCAGAAATCTTCAAAGGAGACTTAAGACCCAACTCTATAAGGAGGTTGTCTACCCTTGAGTAGTTCTACAACTGCAATTACTGCATTTCTTACTCAAAGTGCACAAGAGGGATCATCTGGCTATATTGATCCTAATGTATGTTTCGTGACTTATGGGTTTAGTGACATTTCTGGGGATCAACTACTTCCAAGAGATTCACTCCACCACCAAATGCCAACATGAAGGAAGCTGAACAGAATTTTGCTTTTCTTTGTGCGTTCATGACATCATATGAAAAATTGGTGGGTACTAAGATTGCTAAAGTGAGTTGACTAATGAAGACTATGATCAAATTGATTCAGATGATCTAGAGCTAATGGATCTCAAATGTAATATGGCCATGATTGTCAGAAAGGTTAAGAAGTTTATGCAACGAACTGGTAAAGACATACCATCTCTGAACAAACGAGTTGGTTTTAATAAATTGAAGATCAAATGTTACATTTGTCAAGAATTTGGTCATTTAACCAAAGAATGTGATAAGCCAAAGAAGGAGTATAATGGACCTCATAATCAAGACAGAAATTCTGGAAAGAAGGTTAATGATTCTCCTGAAAAGTCTTCTGGTGGCAATTCTTATAAAGCTTCACGATTACAAGCTCTTCTCTCTGCTGAAGGAACTAAGTGGACTCAAAGACGGCTGTGTAATGATAATCAAGCAAACCTGGCTATGTTCAAGATGACTGAAAATTTTCAAGATGCTAGTGGGAACGAATTGTCCTCTGACAATGAGACGAAGTCGGATTCTGATGTTTCTTGTCATATGCAACCAACTTCTTTTGCATGCATGGCTAAGATTGACAAGGTTAGTCCTTCTTCTGTTAAATTATCTGAAAATGTGTCTTCTTCTGAATGTGAATCTGCTAAGTCTAGAATTGATTCACTTAAAGATCTTAATGATTCACTAATGAAAAAAATTGCTTCAATCAAGGATACATATAGACAATCACTAGACTCACAAATAAAATCTAGGGAGAAAATATAAGCTTTGTCAATAAGTAACCATGATTTGAAAACAGAATTTTCAGTGAAAATAACCATCAATGATCAACAATTTCAAGAGATTCTCAAACAGAGAACTAAGATAGTTGAACTTGAAAATAAGGTTCTTGATTTAAAAAGAACGTTAAACAAGTTTCGAAATTCTTCATTTTTGTTAAATGAAATTATCGAGGTATCTGGTAAACAAAAGGGTTCAAAGAATGGTTTGGGATTAGCTGAAGTTCCACCACATTTTCATAATTATTATACTCCAAATCCATTTGCGGGAAAAGGAAGAAATTGTTATTGATGTAAGTGCACGGTTTTTTCATCTCGAGTCTTTGTAATTTATCGATTGTAATTTATGATTATTATAATGTAAGGGTATTTATGGAAAAACAGTTAGTTCGTTATGTAATGGCTAATTCGCTAAGGATGTTTAACGAATTAGCCAATTCGTTATATGTAAGGTCCATTCGTTAAGGATGTTTCACGAATGGACTGTAATTCGTTATGTATGTTCCCATTCGTCATGAATGTTGACGAATGGGGGCATAACGAATCACTGATTCGTTATTATTTCCTTAATTCTTTTGTAAGTTAACGATGTGTAACGAATTGGTCTCCATCTTCTATTTAAGGTATGTTCATGCCCTTATAATTTAAGTTTTTGAGTTAATTAATATCGAACCTCTGCTCAAATTCTCTCTCGCTAAATTCTTCGTTAAAGTATTACTAATATTATACCTATTACAATTACTAATATAATATATACATAATTAAGAATATATCATAAACTAGATCCTAAGGTTAATTTATTTAATCCTATTAGGTATTGATTAGATCTATACGATTAACAGGTAATTTCAAGTGGTATCAGAGCACTAGGTCGTTAGATTGCTCTTAATTAATTGTAATTGATCAGTATTTGAAGCTTATTGGTTTAAGTTTTGGGTTCGTTTAAGTTTTACTAAATTTGTTTGAGTTTTGGTGTGAATTTGATGATTATGGATTGAGTTTGGATTGGAGTGTGTTCGGTAAGATTTGAGGAAGGATTGTGTGGATTTGATTGTGGTTTTGTGTTTGATTGAGGTGATTTGGTTTGGATATGAGAATGTACGGAACAGGGGATTGTTTATGTGGTATTTGGTGATTGTTTTGTTGATTAACGTATACGGGATTACTGTGGTTGTATTCGCGGGTTGATTAAGATTAATTTTGGTGTTGATTTGGCCAATTTGGTGTCGAATTGAGGTTGTATTACATAATAATTATTTGGGTTTTGATTAGTCTTGAATCTCAAAAATTTCTAGATTTCTAGAAATCTGCTTGAAGATTTGAAGAATTGAATATGACCTTAATTCGTTATGCTCAATTTGTTAACCACGTGTCTTAATTCGTTATCAGTCCGCAACTGATTCGTGCCATGTGGAGAATTTGTTACAACTGAATAACAACCTAGTTCGTTATTCACTATAGCTGATTCGTGCTTACTGTAGCCACTTCGTGTTCACTGATTCGTTACACTTTCATCACTGATTCATTATCAATTCGTCTGATTCATTCAGTGATTCCTCATTGATTCATTACTTTAATTCGTCACCAATTCATCTTTGATTCGTTACTTGACTTTTCATTAATTCGTTAGTGATTCGACATTCTAATTCATCAGGGATTCGTTATATTGATTCGTCAGTGATGCGTTAGTGACTCTTCGTTGATTAGTTACTAATTCGTTACATTTGATTCGTTAGTAATTCGTTCCTAATACGTTAAGTTTACTATTCCTGATTTATCATCTAGACCTCACATGATTCGTTAAGTTACTATTCCCAATTAGTTATACATACTTCACTCAGTTCATTAAGTTCATTGTTCCTGGTTCGTTATTGAAGTTTCAGTTTTAACCCTATAGTTTGGATTTTTATTAAATTTAAACTTTTAAGTAAAATGGCTGGTTTTTATGCATTAGCATCTCAGAACGTACTTATGCAACAAATGTTACACCTCGATGCGGAAATTGGATCCCATTCAAAATTTTCACGACTGATGAAATTCAGTGATTTTGCAAAGTGGGAACCACGTTTTCGAGCATATCTTGGGTCTGTGAATCCCGATTGCTCTAGATTTCTTGATGATGTCTATATTGTCGCAATTCTTGGTGATGAAACTACGGGTTTTACTCCTAAAGCTTTTACTTAGTACTCACAAGAGGAAAACAAAGGCTTAGAGATCGATACTAAAGCATATTCAACTCTTACTATGGCTTTACCCGATAACATATTCCATCAAGTTGGGAGTGTCAAGATCTATGCTTCATTGTTTCAGCACATTAAAATGAGAAGCATGGGTAAAACATAAGAGTGCAAGAAAGTAATGTTAAAGTTCCAATTCTAAAACTTTAACTTACTAAAAGGAGAAACTGTTGATGAAATGCTTACTTGTTTTAATCACTTGATAGCAAAGATGAATAAGTTAAAGATGGAAGCTTCTGAATCTGACAAGATGGATATGGTTAAAAATTCTTTACCAAGTTCATACTCAATATTTCTGATGGTGTTGAAGGAGAATAGTTATTTCAAAAACGAAGATTTGACGGCTTCAGAATTTATGCAAAAGATTGAAGCTACAAATATGATCTGAAGTGTCAAAAATCATCAAAATAAGTTCAAGATCCATCTTTTTATGGAGGATGTATGCCTTTAAGTAGCACTACATCTCCGATCACTGCATTTTCTCACTCAGAATGCCAATGAAGGATCAACAACAACTTATAGTGATCCTAATGTATGCTTTATGGCATCTGGATTCACTGATAACTCTGGAGGTTCTGGAACTTCTGCTATAGCAAGTCAATTTTCTACACCACCAAACATGAACATGAAAGAATCTGAACATAATTTTGCTTTTCTGTGTACCTTCATGGCTACGTATGAGAATTTGGTTGGTAGCAAAATTGTCACGGGTGAGTTAACCGATGAAGATTATGATCAAATCGATCCTGATGATTTGGAACTTCTGGATCTTAAGTGGAACATGGCAATGATAGTGAGAAAAGTGAAGAAGTTCATGCAAAGAATTGGGAAATATCTACCATCTTTGAACAAGAGAGTTGGGGTTGATAAGTTAAAAGTCAAGTGCTATAATTGTCAAGAATTTGGCCACTTTGCCAAAGAGTGTGACAAACCAAAGAAAGAGTATAATGGACCCGTGAAGCCAATATAGAAGTTATGTGAAAAAAGAGTAATGATGCTGATAAACCTTATGGCAGTAAACCTTCTAGTTCGGGATCACAAGCTCTGCTTTTTGCTACTAATGGGACTGATTGGACCCAAAGGTTTTTGTGCAACGATAATCAAGCGAACTTGGCTATGTTCGAGATGAATGAGAGCTTTCAAGATGCAAGTGGGAATGAGTTATCATCTAACAATGACACTGAATTTGATTATGATAATTCGGGTCAAATGCAGCCAACCACATTTGCATGTATGGCCAAAATCGATGAGGTTAGTTCTTCTTCTTCATCTTCCATTAATTTGTCTGCAAATGTGCCATGTGTTGATTGTAAAACTACTAAGCCTAGGTTAGAATCGCTTAAAGAGCATAATGACCTATTGGTGAAAGAAATTGCTTCTCTTAAGGATACTTATAGGCAATCATTAGAATCTAAAATGAGATCTATGGAGAAAATTGAAGCATTGTCTATTAGTAAGCATGACCTAAAAGTTGAATTGTCTGTTAAAATGACAATTAACGATCAGCAATTTCAAGAAATCTTGAAACATCGGAATAAGATAACAGAACTTGAGAATGAAGTTCTTTAGTTGAAAAGTAAATTGGGAAAGTTTAGAAATTCATCGTTTTTGCTAAATGAAATCATTGAAGTAAATGGTAAGCAAAACTATTCAAAGAAAGGTGTAGGTTTTGTTGAAGTACCACCACCGTTTCATAACGATTATACTCCAAATACTTTTGCGGGAAAAGAGGAAATTGTTGTTAATGAACCTGTTGTTGAAGAAAAATCTAAACTGGTTAAAATTGATAATGTTAATGCCCAATCGTCAACTCAAAAACATTATGTTGAAAGTAACAAAGTTTTTGTTGAGAATGTTGAGAAAGTTATCATTGAGGACGTGTTTGAGCCTGAAATTATACACAAAGACCAGAAAATTCCAAGTTCAAATCACATTCTTTGAGAACCTCATGAATTTCAGGAGGCAGTATATGGCTCAAACACATCTCAAGTGAAGAAGGATAAACCAGTTAAAGTTAAGGCTAAGAAATCAGAGAAACCAAAGATTTATGATGAGGATTTGATGCGTTTTGTCAATCCTGTTGCTTCCAAGCCTTCACATGGTAGTGTATTTAAGCTTAAAGGAATCAGCAAGGTGTTCACAGAGAAAGACATCCCACTTAATTTAATAAAGCCCAAATTGATTGAAAGTGGTTTTCACAATGAAAATTCTAAGTTACAAGACCTTAAAAACATATTTGTGAACTCCAAGACATCAAATGTGATAGATCCTTTGATAAAATTTAAAAATTTGTAAAAATCTGCTAAGAAAGTTCAGTTTGTTAAATCAAATGGAACAGACACTTTACAGAGCTTTTCAAACTATGCAAACCTTGATTTCTGCATGAAAAAAAAATCTGTGACATTTGATGACTTGGACAAAGGTCCCATTGCTGGAATTTATCATCAACCTTCTGTTGCACAAGTTTCTGTTAAACCTCCACGTGAACGTGTTGACATGAGAACATGTTTTCTCTGTGGTGAACAAGGATATGTAGTTAGAAACAGTGGTTTGAAGAAATCTCAAAATCTTCATCTTTTTATCAAGGGACAATCCAAACCCGTTCCAGTGATAAAGGAGATTTTGAAAGACTGATGTCTTTCGATGATGAAACCCATATTATGTTTTATGATGTGAATCCTCGAAAGGTGGTTCATGTTAATGAAAATCCAAGTAATTTAAAGTCCAAATTTGTTCCCATGGAACCTATTTACAAGAACGTGAATACAAATGTAGTTCAAGCCGTATATTTGAGACGAAAGTTGAAACAACCTGTGACTTATTCACAAGCGGCTAAACCACATTTAAATTCATTAAACACGAACATTTTAAGTGAAATTCAAAAGGTGCCCAAGACTGGGACCTGGGCTGCCTTTTTGAACTGATAAATTTTAATTCATGTGCAGAGTTCATCCAAGACTGTTTCTGGCGAAAACTGGATCATGGATAGTGGATGCTCTTGTCACATTACCGGCGACATCAACCTCTTAACAAATGTCAAAAATATACAAGGAGGGTATGTGGCGTTTGCTGGAAATTCGGGTGGTATGATCACTAAGGAAGGTGATGTGTCAAATGGAAGCATCATGTTCGAAAAGGTTAATTATTGTGATAAAAGCGTTCACAACTTGTTGAGAGTGTCACAAATCTGTGATAAGAAATACACAACGGTATTTAATGATAAGGAGTGCATAATACTGAAACCGGGATACGTCATTCCCGAGGATATGGTAGTTAAGCGATCTCCTCATTCAAATGATATTTATATGATAAACATGACTTCTAAATTATCGACTTCTGTAAAAACGTGTTTTGTTTCTAAGGCAACAGAAAAAGACATGATTCTGTGACACAGAAGAAAGGGTCATATTCATGTTAGGAAAATGAATTATTTAATGGAATATGACCTGGTTGATGGTGTTTCCTTGAAACATTTTAAATTATCTGACCACTATGTTGCTTGTAAAAGAGCAAACAGAAGAAGAAGTCTCACCCATCTAAATTATTCAATACCATTGAGACTCCACTAGAACGACTTCATATGGATTTGTTTGGTCCTGTGAATCGTGCGAGTATTGCTTGTGATTGGTATTGTTTAGTTGTCACCGATGACTACTCAAGATATTTATGGGTGTTATTTATGAGCTAAAAAGATCGAACACCCCTTCTGGTTCAAAATCTAATCAATAAGATCGAATCACTGTACAAATTGAAAGTGAGACGTATTCAAAATGATAATGGTACGGAGTTTGAAATTAATGTATTGGATTTCTTTTGCATTCAAAAAGGAATTCATCGAGAACACAGTTCTCCTTACGTACCACAACCTAATGGGGTGGCTGAAAGGAAGAACAGAATATTGCTTTAAGCTGCAAGAACAATGCTCGCAGATTCTAAGCTTCCTGTCTAATTCTGGAACGAGGTTGTGAATATTGCTTACTATACGCTTAATCGTGTTTTGACTGTGAAGAAGCTTCAAAAGACAAGTTATGAACTTCTGAGTAAGCATAAGCCTAACTTTAAGTACTTGGAGCCATTTGGGTGTCCTTGTACTATGTTGAAGAAAGATGCGGGGAAATTTAAAGAAAAAGCGATTGAAGGCTATTTCTTAGGTTACGCATCACCTAAGAAACATGTATTTAACTTTACCTCGGGATGTGTAGAGGAGTGGTACCATGTTGATTGCCAAAGATATACCACACCTCCCCAAGGTAAAGGACCTGATTGGATGTTCGACTATGAGAGTTTACTTAGTTCATTTACTCAAATATTTGACCAACCTGATGAAGACTTGGTGCGTGAGTATCTAGAAGATAAATACTTACCTCCAAGATCTTTTGTTTCTAATTATAAGGAAGCTCCACAAGATGATCTTCCTGATACACCTGATATGATTTCTATCTCGTCGGATGATGGTCATTTTGTTTATTCCTCCTCAGCTCCATTTCCTAAAACACATGAGATTGGTGAATCATCCCATGATGCTGAGGAGGATATAACTAATTTATGTGACAATGTTGTTGTAACTGAGAACCCTACTCTTCGGATTCATACTTATCATCCACAGGACAACATCATTGGTGATCTTGATGTAGTTGTGCAAACACGTCATCAAGTTTCTACTTAAAATGACTCTAACAAATTGTGTGCGTATGCAGATATGCATTCCTCGGGAATCATGAATCTCGCGAAATACACTTGCTTCCTATCTCAAGTAGAACCAAAAAATGTTCATATGGCGCTCGAAGATTCATCTTGGGTAGAACCGATGCTTGAAGATTTGCAACAGTTTAATCGACTGGGTGTATGGGATCTCGTTGACAAACCCGTTAGAGTTAAAAAGCCAATTCCTACAAAGTGGGTATTTATGTGCAAGAAGGACGATCGTGTTGTGATCGTCAGAAACAAAACAAGGTTAGTAGTTCAAGGATTTCATCAGCAAGAAGGCATAGATTACACAGAAGTATATGCTCCAGTTGCTCGATTGGAGGCTATACGAATATTTTTCGCTTATGCGGCTTCAGTCTCGCTCTCCACCCTGGATAAAGGTCTATGATAAAAGATAAAATAGAATGTGGAAAGTATGTTTTCAATTTTCACATCGCTAGCCTGTTTCCAAGAGGGGGAAGAGAAGGGGTCGAATTCAAGGATTCCAATCAGCTCAAGGATTAGAATCAGTTCAACAGGTCCCTATGGACAAGGGGACAAGTGAATCATCGCTTTTGGGCACATATGGATGTAAAAAGTGCATTTCTCAACAGGGAACTACATGAGGAAGTGTTTGTTTTGCAGCCTTCTGGTTTTGAAGATCCAGATTATCAGGATCGTGTTTACCGATTGAACAAGGCCCTGTATGGTTTACACCAAGCCCCGAGAGCTTGGTACGGCACACTTGTTTACCATCTTACTAATAATGGCTTTAAGCGAGGAACTGTGGACTGCACTTTATTTTATAAGAATGTTGGTGATGATCTGCTCCTCGTCCAGATATATGTCGATGACATCATATTTGGTTCAACAAATGACAAGTTATGTAAAGATTAATGCAAAAAAAGTTTGAAATGAGCTCGATGGGAGAGATGAACTTCTTTTCAAGTTTGCAAGTTCATCAATCTAACAATGGAATCTTCATTCATCAGACGAAGTATGTGAATGATGTCTTGAGCCGATTCAATATAACTGCCAGAAAAATCCCTTCAACACCTCTTCCCGTGGGTCACAATTTGTCACCGGACGAATTGGAGGATACCGTAGATCCTACCCTTTACCGAGCGATGATAGGATCATTAATGTATTTAACTGCTTCTCGTCCTAACATAATGTTTGCAGTTTATTTATGTGCTAGTTACCAATCAAGTCCCCAAGTGAGTCACCTGGCATCGGTGAAACATATACTTCACTATCTGAGGGGTAATCCTGACACCGGGTTTTGGTATCCCAAGGATGATAGTTTTGAATTCACTGCATTTTCCGATTCGGATTATGTAGGATGCAAGATCAACTTTAAATCGACCACAGCGGGTTGTCAATTTATAGGAAGTCGGCTTGTTTCCTAGCAGTGTAAGAAGCAGACAACGGTCTCCGCTTCAACCGCCAAAGCAGAGTACGTGGCAGCCTCGAGTTGTTGTTCACAGGTTCTTTGGATCCAGCAACACTTGCGGGATTACGGTTTGAAGTTTCTTACTACTCTCATCTATATTGATAACTCTGCTGCTATAAGTATCACCAAAAATACCGTGCAACACTCAGAGACTAAACATATCGAAATTCGATATCATTTTATACGGGATTGCTTTGAAAAGAAATTAATTGATATTAAGAAAGTGCACACTGATTTTCAAAAAGCCGATCTGTTTACCAAGGCATTTGATAAAATACGTTTTAACTTTCTGCTTGGTCTAAATGGATTAATAACTCTTGCAGATATCCTAAAACAAGGATAATTATCTTTATATTTATTTTATTTTTGCTTCTTTTCTTTCATTTATTTTTTTATGTTTTGGGTTTTGGGGGTGAAAATGAAATATACAAAAATATTGTGATTTAGTTTATATAGAGAAAAACCAAAAACATTAAAAATCTTGAAAAATACAAAAATATTGTGATTTTTGTTTAAAATATTTTGAAAACTACAAAAACATTGAAAATTTGAAAATTCAAAAGATTGTGCTTTTAGTTTGTATAGAAAAATCCGAAAAGACAAAAATATTGTGTTTTAAAGTATGTACAGAGAAAAACCAAAAATATTTTTGCATACTTTCGCTTAAAATTATGTCATTTACTCATATTTGAAGGACATATACTTGTATATGTTTGGTCCTGATATTTACTTGTAAATGTTTGGGATAGTCATTTACTTGATAATGGAAAGTAGTTGGGGCGACTGTTGTGCGTTTTTATTTACTTCTCTCGCTGAAAATTATGTCGGTTATTTAAGTTTGGGGATCATGCTTACATGTTTTGGTCCTGTTATCTGCTTGTGGTTTGATATGATAGCTATTAATCTATAAACTAAAAGTGACTGGGGCGATTGAATTTATTTTTATGCTCCTCAAAATTGAGTTTTGAAGCAAAAAAGAGAAAATGATTGTACATTGATCATATGGTCCCATATCCAGAAAGAAATAAGCTTAAAAGACTGAGTGCTTAATTGCATTGGTGCATTGATAGGTCTTAAACAAGCTGTTAGGGTAAAGTATGTGATATAAAAATAAAGAAACGCCAAATTGAAAGAGGTGTTAGTCTCTACCAAAAGTCTCGGTAATGATGGCAGAAATGTAATAGCCTGTCATACTCAAGCCTTATGTTTGTCTGATCACCAAAACACATAAGATTGAATAACAAGAATTCGGGTTCTTGACACCGTAAGTCTTTATGCGGCTTAATCATCTGGGTATTCATATGCATGAATATTTTGAACGCTTTTATAGCAAACCCAGAGTCATTAAACTTGATTACAGATGTAAGACGTACAATTTAAATTACTGACTTGATCAAAACCCACTGTTAGTCATACATTATTCCTACCTTGCGTGCGTCTTAATACCAATAAGAAATGGACCCCAGGGGACACAATGTATGTAATCCTACAAATGAACTCGTGCATACTCAGTCACGGTAAAGGAATCTTGGTGCATCAGTCAATACTATCTATAAAATTCTAAATTTTGATCGGCAGCATAATGGTTTAAGTCAAGTTGGGGTGATACGGTAAAACTCAAATTAAGCTTGAACCGAGATTAGAGACTGATAGTTTCTAGTAGTCTGTGCTTTAATTGAACATTTAATCATATCACAAAAATACTTGAAAGTTTGTTATAAGATTTAAGTGGACAACAATATCAATGACAGACTTAACGCCAGTCATAATATCGTTGAAATATAAAACTGCGATGGAAGGACAATTTGGTCAATATGATTCTCTGTTAAACTCACCAAAAATACAAAAATATGTATTGCTCTCAAAAAACATACAAAAAAAATACAAAAATATTTTGTTTTCTATCTTATGTTTGCTTTTCGGGTTTAAATGTAAATATTTTGAAAAGAAAAAGAAAAATAAAAATATCAAAAATATTTCCGTTTATTCTTTTATAAATATTATTTAATTCCTTTTAAGTTATTTTTACTTTTGTGTTGTTAAGCGTAAAACACGTTAATGTATTACATCTTACCACGTCGGGTAAGGTCTGTAAGGTAAAATTCATCGGGACACGGGTTTCGTTGATTTATTTATTAATTTATTTAATTCATTATTATTCCTTTTAAAATTTAATTTGAATAAGATTTTGAATTTTGAATTTAATTTATTAACAATTCATTATCTGTCTGATTAACGAATGTGGGTTATCCTTGATAACGAATTACTTCAATTCGTTATATTTAATTCTCTTCCGCCACTCTGTAACGAATGACCCTATTCGTCATCTGATATAAAACAAATGAAGCACGAAGTACCCCTAGTTCATTATTATTTCGTGATAAGTTTTAACGAATTACTCATTTGCTACCACGTATTACGAATGAGATAACAAATTAGCGAATTCGTTAATTTTGAATTAACGAATTAGCTGATTCGTCTTATAGAATGAACAGTTGAGAATGATTCAACTCATTCTTAAGCAAAACTCTGCCCAAATTTTTCAGAAAATCTGACCTCTACTAATTCTTGTTTTGATCATCAATTAAGATACATAAGGTATAGAGGATTAGAACGCAATCATTTTCGTCGAATTCCATGGTCATTTCTTGGGTTATTGAATCGATTTTTATATCGGTTTTTAACCTATAAAATTAACATTCATAAACATAAGTTATACTCAGATTTAACCAGAATGGGTAATATATGTTGACTATCGATATGTTTTCGAGTCGATTCGTGGTCATTACAGATAATTACATCATCTAACATGTTGTAATTGGACCTGAGATTGCATGTTTAACTTTCAAGGTTCATCTCAATTTTGACCTTGAGTTCAAATAGTCAAGGATCTAACTTATTGGTGGCCATTCGTTATGAGTTAACGAATGGACACCCATCCTTGTTCAATTCATTATGGATGCTACAACGAATCAACTCCTTCATGATTTTGATAACGAATTACCTCTCATTCATTCTTGAATTCGTTGTTTTTTGTTAATGATCTGTTATCATTGATTCGTTTTAATTATTCATAACGAATTAAGCAATTCGTTACAACGAATTACCTGATTCGTTATAACAAATCAGAAAAGATAATAACGAATCACACTTAGACTTATTTCGAAAATTCAAAATTAAATTTTTAAATAAATTATATTATTTAACTGTTAGTTTTTACTAAATCTCGGGTTTATGTATTCTCAGTTATGGCTGATGAAGTTGTGCAGGAAGTTCCCGTGGCTGAGCAACAACCAGTACAGAAACTACAAGAGCCTAAACCCCCGTTATTGTCCTTCGACAAGAAGCATAACATATGTGCTTTTTTTGGGACAAATTTTGCTGACGAGGATGTCTTTCACGATATACTAGATTTTATACCCTGATCTAGTATAAACTATGCCGTTACAGCAAACTCGGAGATCAGTTTTAGCATTATACGACCATTTTGGAATTCAGCTCGCTACATTGAGTCTGAAAACAAAATCTTCACCGAGGTGAAAAAGAAGCCAGTCGTAATTACAACTGAGGTTATACAAAGGGTGTTGCGGTTTGATGATAACATGGACAACCCGTGTGAGTTCGATAAGGGGTTGATCCGAGGCTTGTTCTGTCGTGTGTTCTATGCTGGTGACCTTGAACGTTCCACGTATAACAATGCAAACTTGTACCCCACGTACAAGTATTAATTACATGTGCTTATACATAGCTATGGGGGACGTAAAGGTGGATACGACGAATGCTGAACCATGTTACAATAAGCATTCGTCGCGTTTATTTTGAACAACCCGTTCAATTTCTCAGAGATGATCTTCTATCATCACAAGGAAAACTGCTCGGTCAATAACCGACGCAGTAAATTCCTTATGTATCCACGCTTCATTCAGCTGATCATTCAGGATCACATTCCTGATATGGAGATTGATTTGACGCTTCGAAATGACGTGCTAAAGTTGGAGCATATGACTGTTGATACGTTAAAGAGGACGAAACAGTATCGACAAGAAACGCCGATGACCAAACGTTTGACTGGTCATTTATCAAATCCGGCGTATGTATGTCCTTCTTATGATAGTTGGATCCATGATTACTTGGATTCCGAACATGAAGAGGGTCCAGGTGGGAACGAGGGTGGTAATGATGGAGATTACGGTAGTGATGATGGTCAGGGATGTGACCAAAAACGTGTTGACGTTGTGGCAGCAAGTTCTCATGCTGCACAACGAAAACGTAAGGGCAAGGAACTAGCGTCTGATCAACCGTCCAAGCGTCGTGTGGTTCATGGATCTGAGGTGGAAATAGGTCCACATGAGGCAAGGTCGTCTGAACCTCAGAGTTCGGCGGTGCCGCTTACTACTAGCACCCTGGAATTTACATTGATGACTACGCTTACGTACGATCCTAGGCTTGGTATGATTCCTCAATCCGTTTTATCTACAATAACAAGGCCTACTGCTGCTACTTCGGTGATTCCCCCAACACCGACCATGATGCCGACCCTTTCTATGGATGTCCCATTTATGAGAATTAGTCATCCTCAGGGTCCCGTGCAACCGGTACCTCAGTCATTTCATGCTTTGCCCCTAGAGAATCAGATGAACATGCTCTTGAGTTTGATTCATCTATATGAGAATCAAAAGGCGGCCGATCGTCAAGCTCAAGAGAAAATGATGATTAATCAAAGACGTGTTATGGGTTTTGTATCTTACTATAAAAAGGAGACGAAGGAGCTTCGTGAGATTGTCACAGTTCAGGGGGTGAAGATCAAAGAACATGAGGATCTCATACTTCAGCTGACCTGTAAAGATGATGCGCTAAAAAAGCTGAAGAATGACAATGATGATCCTGACGCTTCAGGTGCTGGAGGTAGTGAGCCGAAACAAGCTCACGGCTCATCCTCTGGTGCTGGTACGATTGGTAGTGAAGGCAACGATAGACAAATGGTGGTCTAAATTGACTCGACTAATGTTCAACCAATTGAGTCGGTCAAGGCCAACACCATCCTGTTCTTGGAGTTCAGGAAAGGCGTAGTGATGAGCACTGCAAACCTTGACGAGATCGAAGAAGGTCAGTTCGTTGATCAGTCCCTAACTGTAACATCCCGTTTCTCGAGTTTTGGTTGATAAATGAAATGAGTTATTACGAGTCGGGCTAGTGTTGGGTAAATGGATATGGGTTATGGACTTGGGTTATGAAGGAAAAGGGGAAAGACCATGGGCTTAAGCCCATAATCAATAAATATATATACCTTTAATCACCCATTTCATTTCATTTCATTTCATTTCACATATATTCCATACACCATCAAAACACACACTTAAGCTCTCTCTCTAGTATCTCTCTCTCTCTAGCGGAAACATAGAAGAAGAACCGATCCCGACCTAAGGTAATGATAGTATGATGTTGTATGAGCTTAAACCCGTTAGATATAATCACGAAACGACGAGCCGACACCGTTAAAACGTTTAAGTCACGAGATCCGGATGGAATCGGGTATAAACGGAACCTAATATGAGCTTAGGTATCACCCTAGCTCAGATCTGGATCGAACGGGGCAAAAAACGGTAAAAAACGAGTTAAAACTTGTTTTTCCGGCGGAGGCGCCGGAAAAGGGTAATATGAGGTAAGAATGTCAGAGAATGTTCCTGACATTCTCTGACCTAACCCTAATTCGTTAACAGGGAGTTAACGAACTAGAAGTGACTCGCTAGTAATTCGTTAAAGAAAGCGTAACGAACTAGCTTCAGTTCTTGTTCAATTCATTAAGGGAAAAGATAAAGAATTACTCTTGATTCGTTAAAGGCATTCGTTAATGGAGATAACAATTGGAAGGTCCAATTCGTTACATGGATTGATTCGCTACATGAACTGATTCGTTTAAATAACCAGTTCGTTAAAGGGTCCAATTCGTTACAAGGACCAGTTCGTTATGATAAACCAATTCGTTAAGAACAATGTAACGAACTAGAAGTTTAACAAAATGACAGAATGACCCCCTGGACTTAGAAAAAGAATGATTTAATTACAAAGAAGTCCTTGAACTTTTAAGTAGCAAAATTAATTGATGATTCGAAATGCTAATGGACCCTGCCAGGGGCTCTGCCAGCTCGACCCCAGCCAGGGGCTCTGCCCCTTGGACCCTACTAGGGGCTGCCGTTCCTAGACCCCGCTGCCTGGGGCGCTGCCCCCGAACCCCCGTTCGTTGAGGGTTATAATTGGACTAGAAATACGATATGGATTGTGATAGTAATTAATATGCGTAATTGTTATACAGTTAGACGTGCACAGCTAAGGAAGGGAGTAACTATTAACGGTGAACGTAATTGAGTTCAGGTGAGTTTCTAGCCCCACTTCCTTATTATGTTTTCGGGGCACTATGCATACTCGATGTGATAGTTAATACACTTACCTTAAATGGTAAGTGTATGCCTTGTATGATTTATGTATGATGATTGCCTGATGGTGTGTGAACGATCTTCGGATATTGCATGTATTGTCAGGTGGAGTTAAGGATATGATTGATATGTATGATGTATGAATGATGTATGTGTGAATATATGACGTATGAATAATGCATGTATGATATGTTGATGGTACGTGAACGTCTTCGAAGATTGCACGCATTGTCAAGGAAAGTATGTAAAGGACAGGTATGTTATAATAGTATCGGCGAACGTAGGGAACCGACCCTGATAGTATCGGCGAATAAAGGGAACCGACCCTAATAGTTTCGTCAAACGTAGGGAACTAACCCTAATAGTATCGGTGAATGAAGGGAACCGACCCTAATAGTATCGGAGAATGTAGGGAACCGACCCTAACAATATCGGCAAAGTTAATAGAGCGAAATGCTCTAAAAACATATATGTACGAATGGAAGTATGAAAGAAAGGACGAAAGTACGAATGTATGTACGCATGTAAGTAAATATGAAGGTGTGTACCTTCGAGTGCATATGTCAGTATGTGAATGTATTGTATGTCGTCTGATTAACTAGAACTCACTCAGCGTAGCTGACTTTTAGTATGCACGTAGGTGAGTAGAATGAGGCAAATTACTTGAGGGGAAGCACATGGCATGGGTTTGAAGACACTGGCATCTCGATGAAGTGTTATGTTATGATATTTAAAAGACAATGTTTTATGTTTAAATAATTTGAATGTCCGTTAAGACAAGGATTAATGGTCATGTAACGTAATGGTTCGAATGTTTATAATATTCCGCAAATGTTTTTATTAACTTTGATATTTAGAACTATGTTAATGAGAAAATCCAACGTTAAAGTGAGGCATCGGTAATGGGGCCTTACACTAACGCATGAACAAATTTCATTATTGTTGGGACAGAATGATGAAGAACTGTATGCTTTAGAAGTTGAGGATGATGTGGAGGTAGTGAATGATTAAGAAGTATTACTAGATACGAATATTCCTCATATGAATATGTCGTTTATTTACGAAGATGAGGAGATAGAGATTGAAGATGTGACAGCAGAGGAATACCCTGATCTTTATCAATGATCCAATGTTGATCAGGGTGTTCCTACCTTTACTGAAAAAAACGTCAGAGCTGCTGAAGATCATTTGGAGAAGGTTTCGAAGAATAAAGCCAAGATGTCGGAACGTGAAGCTGATCCGACTGAGGCTGACATTCTGGGTTGGTTCGAGTACCGGAGCAAACGGGCTCGTAAATATTGAGGCGTACATGTATGTTAACGAAGAACAGAAACGGGACGCTATAGCACATGCTAAAGCTAATCAGAAGACCACATTCAAAGCCATGTCGACTGTGAAAGGTGATATCGTTTCCTGGCCATAGTTAAAATGAAAGTAAAAATTTTATAAGATTACTGTTCGCTCTAAAATTGAAAATAGATTCGATAAAAAAAATAGTTGGTCTGTATTATCAAGTGGGAGAACGGTGTTCAATACTATGAAAACATCACTGACGTACTCTCACTACCGCGTTGGGATGTTCATACCCTCGCGAGTCAACCTTTTATTAATCGCGGTGGAGATCTTCGAGCAAAATGGTTTCATCAACATCTGCTCTTCGAGGTAAACCGTGGTTTTAAATTTTTAAGCCACATATTCCTCTCCGTAAACGTATTGACAAGATTGATCCTCGTACGGGATGGATGAAGCTCATGCTTAAGGTTAAACCACCGAAGATGATGAAGTATGTACCGGTGAAGACATTTCCACAGGGTCTTCACCTAACGTTTAATCATTGATACTATGATAATCGTACCGGTGAGGCCGTCATTGTACTGGGTAAAGGCTTGAAGACCAGTTTTATTAGAGTTATTGACCCGATGTGGCTCGTTAACTTATCCGAAACAGACAATGACGTGTTGTTCGTGAACAAGATTTTGATAGAGCGCCATGAATACTACAACCGAGCTATGCAATTCCAGCGTGTCGTACGTGTATGTCATGAGTTTGGGATTCATAGTTGTCATGATTGGCAGACAAAGCGCTTCAAGTAATTTAAAGACAAAGAGCTGAAGATGAGGGGGTGTTTGTTAGTGCACGGTTTTATCGTCTCGAGTCTTTGTAATTTATCAATTGTAATTTATGATTATTATAATGTAAGGGTATTTATGGAAAAGCAGTTAGTTCGTTATGTAATGGCTAATTCGTTAAGGATGTTTAACGAATTAGCCAATTTGTTATATGTAAGGTCCATTCGTTAAGGTTAATTAACGAATGGACTGTAATTCGTTATGTATGTTCCCATTCACTGATTCGTTATGATTTCCTTAATTGTTTTGTAAGTTAATGAACTGGAGCCAATTCGTTACGGGATGTGTAACGAATGTTCTATTTAAGGTTTGTTCATGCCCTCATAATTTAAGTTTTTGAGTTAATTAATATCGAACCTCTGCTCAAATTCTCTCTCGCTCAATTCTTCGTTAAAGTATTACTAATATTATACCT
Source organism: Bidens hawaiensis (assembly GCF_021521415.1). Taxonomy (NCBI): domain Eukaryota; kingdom Viridiplantae; phylum Streptophyta; class Magnoliopsida; order Asterales; family Asteraceae; genus Bidens; species Bidens hawaiensis. Next base: position 31,576 of record NW_027499777.1, on the reverse strand, counting down.
ATTACATTACTAATATAATATATACATAATTAAGAACATATCATAAATTAGATCCTAAGGTTAATCAATCTAATCCTATTACGTATTGATTAGATCTATACGATTAACAAGTAATTTCAATTGAATCAAGCATTGTTGAGGAAAAACCTAAATTAGTTAAAAATGACAATATTAATGTACAAACTTCAACTTAAAAACCTTATATTCAAAGTAACAAGGTCTTTGTTGAAAATATTGACAAAGTAATCATTGAGGATGTAATTGAACCTGAAGTCGTGCACAAAAATCAGAACATTCCACGTTCAAATCACATTTTATGTGAACCTCATGTATTTGAGAAGGTTGCGTATGGTTCAAATGCATCTAAAGTGAAAAAGGAAAAATATGTTATGGTTAAGGCTAAGAAATCAGAAAAACCAAAGATTTTTAATGAGGATTTGATGCGCTTCATCAATCCTGTTCCTCCTAAGCCAACCACTGGCCGAGTGTTTAAATTGAAAGGTATTAGCGAATTATTCACTGAGAAAGACATTCTGCTTAATCTTGTCATGCCTGAATTGATAGAAAGCGTATTTCGAAATGAAACTTCCAAGATACAAGATCTTAAACATGCGTTTGTTAATTCCAAAACGTCAAATACAACAGATCCCTTGGTCAAAGACAAAAAATTATTAAAAACTGCTTAGAAAGTTCAATTTGTTAATGTTGGTGCATGATGTCAGTGGTTCAGTGTCTAGTGTCTGTAATCGAGTTAGTTGGATTTGTGTTTTGTATTAAGCGAAGTTCTCACAAGTTCGCTGATATAGGCGAACTTGTGGAACAAGCGAAGTTAGGGACAACTTCGCCTAAACATGCTAGGCGAAGTTGTCGTGCTTTATAAGCTGTTAGGTTACGGCTGAGTTGAATATAGATCGAGTTGTAACGAGTTTACGAGTTGTGTAATCGGTGATCAGTGAATCACGTGTTTCAAGTTGCAATACAACGTGTCTTTGTTTATTGTAACGTGTGTTTGATCGTGTTATCGTGTATCGTCTTCTACGCTCGTAACGTCTTACGTAGGGATTCCGCACCTACGTAGAACGAGATATTCCGTGTAGATCCGGCTGGGAACCTACAATTGGTATCAGAGCTTTTGCTCGTGATTGTGTGGTTCAGGATTATCACGCGGGTGTAGAAATCGTTCCGTTCGACTATTCGCGGGACGAGTTTACCGAGTTTTAGTGTCCTACTCACCTCCCACCATCAAAACCAACCCATAACACCTTCGCATACCTCGCAAATCCAGAAATCAAACCTGCAAAATCATCGTGTTCATCAGGCGAAGTTGCCGCTACTGTTTGTAGGGTTTAGGCGAAGATATAAGGTTAAGCGAAGTTATCCACAACTTCGCCTTCCTCACAAGTTCGCTTATCTCAAGCGAAGTTACCCACAACTTCGCCCACCTCACAAGTTCGCTTAACTTAAGCGAAGTTATCCACAACTTCGCCAAATCAGGCGAATTTAGAAAAGAGAGCGAAGTTACGAATTCAAGCGAAGATAAGACTTAAGCGAAGTTAACTTTAACTTCGCCTACAGTACTGTTAAGAATAAAATTTTTATTTTTCGGGTTTCTTTGTGTTTCTTGAAAGATGACTTCTATAAATATTACGGAACTGGTGAAGATGGAAGTGGAAGCGGGTTCAGCTACAAAGGCACCGAAAATGCTTAAAGGAACCGATTTCATGGCTTGGAAAGATCGGTTTGAGCAATATGTCAAATATCAAGATGCTAAGATGTGGGTGTGTATACAAGATGGATACATTCCGCCAACTGCTTTGTATGAGGGTCGTGAACAGATTAAGAAATACAACAAGATGGAAGAGGAAGAAAAGAAGATGTATGAGGCTGAAAGCAAAGCTCATGCTGCGATAACAATGGCTCTTCCACAAGAGATTCTTCACACCTTCAGAAAGTATAAAACCGCTAGAGAGTTATGGGAAGCGCTTGAAAATCGATTTGAAGGTAATGTGGAGATACGTGCATCCAAGATTAAACTACTCAAAACCCAATTCTCGGTCTTCAAGTATTTGAAGAATGAATCACTCGATGATATCATCACGAGATATTATCATCTGATGACCGAACTCAGCAATTATTCAATTGCTTACAAAGAAGACGAGATCGTGGAAAAACTTCTTGATGCTCTCCCACCGAAATGGGAGATGTACACTGTCTTGATGAGAGAAGATAAAGAGTTTGCCGATTATGACTTGGAAACAGCAGTCAACAAACTAAGAACTTTTGAACTTAACATGGTTCGAAAAGAGACACCAACTGATCAGGTTCAGGATCCGGGTATGTATGGTGCAAAGGTTAATTCAAGTTCAAGTTCGAAGTCTGAATCATCTGCTTACTACTCAAAAGGAGACTCGGGCACTAACTCAACACATGAAGATCATGTATCTCTCAACATGAATGGTGATGTGTGTTTTGTAGCTGGTGGAACAAATGCTTCTAAACCTCAAGCAACCAAGGGTAGTTTTTCCTCAAGTGTTCCTAACAGCAACTACTCTAAGATGCCCATGAGTGTTAAATCTGCTGAACAGCAGTTTGCTCTCTATGCATCTTTCATCGCTTCGTACGAAAACTACATTAAAGGTAAGATTGTTGACCCTGCAACTTTAGACGAAGACTATGATCAGATCGATGCTGATGATCTGGAAGAGATGATTCTGCAGTGGCAGATGGCGATGACTGTGAGAAGGGTTAAGAGGTTTATGAAGAAGACTGGTAGAAAGTTTGTTGGTGAAAGACCAGGTTTTGATAAGTCAAAGGTGCGGTGTTATAACTGTCAACAGAATGGACACTTTGCTAAAGAGTGCACAAATGAACGTGTAGAACGCTGTCAAAACAGGTCTACACAACAGAGTGGGGGTGGTAATGAGAATAGGGCCATGATATCCAGACAGAACGGGGAGTACAATTGGAATCTGCATGTTGAGGAAGTGTTCGAACAGGCCAATTTGGCGAACATCGAAACTGCAGGAAGTGAGAAAGTGACTGGAGAAAATCAAGCTTACATGGCAGAAGTGACAGATCAGCTCTCCGAGGTAAGTACTAAACTCCCTTGTACGAAATGTGAAAATCTGTCTGAACAATTGACAACAATAACTGATCAGTTTGTTAGTTTGGATGCTCAATTTAAAACATTAAAAGAAGATCATCATTACACTAAAGCTAGAGAAAATAGTTACAAGGTAAAAATAAAAGCTAGGGAGAAAGATATCAGAAGTCTTAAAGCCAGTCTAGCTGAAAAAATACAAGTAATTGATCTTAGCTATGAAGTGTTAGAAGAGAAAACCAAACTAATAGCTGAAAGGGATAAACAGATAGCTGATCACCAGGTGAAAGTGGTGGAACTTAACAGAAAGCTTGAGCAATTTAGAAATTCCTCTGCTATACTTGATCACCTCGTTAGTGATCAAAGTTCCCCAGTTAAAAGGGGAGGAATTGGATATCATGAAGTTCCACCACCTTATAAACATAACTATACTTATGATCCTAGTAATCAGAAATCTGTTGATGTTGAAATTGGTCAGACAGTTCCGGTTAAGGTTACGATTAAAGATCCAGAAGTTAGTAATGGCGAAACCAGTAAGCCTGTTTCTAATGTTAAGATTTCTGTTCCTAGTCCTGTCTCATCAAATTCGGACAAGACATCCGAGTCGAGTGAGACAAAAGTAGAGGAAGTGTTACTAAAAAGTGGAGAGGAAAATAAACCAACTGAAAAGAATTCTCCACTAAACCCGTATGTCCCACCATATGTTAGACAAACGGGCAGTAATGCAGCCTCAACATCTAAAACAACTATTGAGAAGAAACTTGAACACAGGAGTTGTTTCAGATGCAATCAAATTGGACACCTGATTGCTGATTGCCCTCTGAAGCAGAGATTCAGAGGTATGAGGCCTTCAAAAACTGAGAATAAAACTAACAGTAATCACTACAATAGTAAAAATGAAAACTCATCAAAGTTCAGAAATTGGACAAATCCAGGTTTTCAAAGAAATCGATCTCAGTTTTTCACTGTTAACAACCAAACCATTAGTAATAATTCATTTAATTCACGAAGGTTTGGATGGCCTTATAGTCAATCTACAAGAAGGTATCCTTTTAGGACTTACAGATATCATTCTAATACTAACTTTGGACAGCCAAAGTACGGGATGTATCGACCCAAGACCAATAGGTCTTGGGTCCCCAGATTTTAATCCTCTGCTTTAATCGTGCAGGAACAGTTGAACAGGGCTGCAAACAATCTATGGGTTGTGGATAGCGGCTGTTCCCGGCACATGACGGGTAACAAGAATTTGTTACACGAATGGAAACTTTTTCAGGGAGGAAGAGTAAGTTTTGCTGGAGAGAGTGATGGAAGGATTGCTGGAATTGGGACGGTGACTAATGGTAAAATGACGTTAGAGAAAGTGAATTTCTTTGAAGAACTTAAGCATAATCTGCTGAGTGTGTCTCAGATTTGTGACAAAGATTACACTGTGCACTTTACCAAGAATGAGGCGATTGTACTGTATCCTGGTTTCAAGATACCAGAGGATTAGATTGTAATGAAGGCTCCAAGGGAAAAGAATACGTATGTTATGGACATGAGGTCGACTGAGATGGCAACAGAAGAATCGTGTCTTCTGTCAAAAGCAACTGAATCGGAGTCCGAGTTATGGCATCGGAGAATGGGGCATATTCATCTTCGGAAAATGAACTACATTGTCAAGAATGGGCTGGTGCTGGGTGTTCCCTAGAAGAATTTCAACTTTGAAGACCAATGCTTATCGTGCAAAAAGGGAAAGCAACACAAGAAATCCCATCACACCAAGAAGGTTAATTCAATAGTCAGTACCCTAGACCTACTTCACATGGATCTTTTCGGTCCCGTGAATGTAAAAAGCCTAGGTGGAACATCATACTGCTTGGTGATCACTGATGATTTCTCTCGATACTCTTGGGTATATTTCCTGAAGTCAAAGGATGAAACGGTTCAGATGGTAATAAATTTGATTACCAAGGTTGAGAATATTATGGGGAAAAGAGTTAAATACATCAGGAGTGACAATGGGACAGAGTTCAAAAACTATCAGATGGAGATCTTCTGCTTACAGAAAGGGATAGACCACCGGTACAGCGCCCCGTATACTCCGCAACAAAATGGGGTGGCTGAGAGGAAGAATAGAACGTTAATTAAAGGAGCCAGAACCATGCTAGCTGATTCAAAACTTCCTGTGGTGTTCTGGGCTGAAGCTGTTGCAACAGCCTGTTATATCCTTAATAGAGTGTTAACTGTTAAAAGATTGAATAAAACATGTTATGAAATTATGCATGGGAGAAAGCCCAACTTGAGTGGTCTCGAACCATTCGGGTCCCCGTGTTCGATATTAAAGACAAATTCTAAATTTGGTGAAATAGCCGACGAAGGTATTTTAGTCGGATATGTTGTTGGGACTCCCAACAGACGAGTCTTTAATACATCGACCAGCAAGGTTGAGGTGGTGTGTAACACTGATATCACAAGTTACAAATCACCAAAACCAAGCACGGGACCCACTGGGGTTTTCGACTATGATAGGCTTTTTAAATCTTTTAACATGCCTTACTTGGATTGTGCAGAAGTTGATGAGAGAATTGCTACGAAGATGCTTTATGATGAGGAAGACAATTATGTGCAACGACCGCAGTACGATGAATGTCAGCCTTCCTCGTCAAATACTGTCGATACCCCTGCTGCCTCTACAGAAGAGGAATTCTTCAATCCGTTTCATTCTCAACAACAACAATCACCCATTGATGAGCTACCTTCGAACCTGGAAGACAATCTGCAAGTCAGTTCGGTTCCGACTATGAGAGTTCACAAAAATCACACTTTGGAGAACGTGATAGGTGATCTGTCCGACGGTGTACAAACAAGACAAAGCTTGAATGAGCACACCTGTGTTTACACAAGCATTAAAGATACGAGCATAATCAACGAATGCTTGTACACCTGCTTCATCAGCCAGATTGAACCAAAGAACTATCAAATGGCTCTCAAGGACAGCTCATGGGTCGAAGCCATGCAAGAAGAGTTAGCCCAGTTCAAGAAGATGGAGGTATGGAATTTGATTGCAAAACCGAAGAATGTGCATGCGATTGGCACCAAATGGGTTTTCAAATGCAAGAGAGATGAAAAGGGGATAATTATCAGGAACAAGGCGAGGCTGGTTGTAAAAGGTTTTAATCAGCAAGAGGGGATTGACTACAATGAAGTGTTTGCTCATGTGGCGAGATTAGAAGCGATTCGATTGTTTTTGGCATTTGCTGCACACAAGGAGATGAAGGTGTTCCAGTTAGACGTGAAGAGTGCGTTCCTTTACGGTAAAGTCGATGAGGTTGTGTACGTTGAGCAACCTCCGGGTTTTCCTGACCCAGACTTTCTTGATCACGTGTACAAGCTAAGTAAAGCGCTATACGGGCTACATCAGGCCCCTCGTGCCTGGTACTCAACACTATCCGATTACTTGCTTGAGAATGAATTTGAAAGGGGAAAGATTGATAGCACACTGTTCTTTAAGAGAAAAGGAAGCGACTTTCTTCTGGGGCAAGTCTACGTGGACGACATCATCTTTGCTGCATCAAAAGTCGCCATATGTTAGGAATTTGAGGCCGTCATGAAAAAGAGGTTTGAAATGAGTGCTATGGGTGAACTAACTTTCTTTTTAGGACTGCAGGTTGATCAGAAGAAAGATGGGATGTCCATTCATCAGACTAAATATGTCCATGATGTTCTCAAACGCTTCAAGATGGAGGACAGCACTCCACTTGATACTCCAGCCTGCGTCAACCATAAATTGGGTGCTGATTCAGACAACGATGCAGACGTGGACCCCACCGAATATCGGGCAATCATAGGTTCTTTAATGTACTTAACTGCTTCTAGGCCTGATATTATGTTTGCAGTTTGTCTTTGTGCTCGCTTTCAGGCAAACCCAAAGGAATCTCACTTGAAGGGTGCGAAGAAGATATTGCGGTATCTCAAAGGCAATCCTAAGCTAGGGTTGTGGTACACGAGAGGAGGAGACTTGGAGTTGGTCGCCTACACGGATTCTGATTATGGAGGGTGCAATCAGAATCGGAAGTCAACACAGGTGGATGTCAGTTTTTTGGAGGCAGATTAGTGTCATGGCAATGCTAGAAGCAGACCTCAGTCGCCATTTCAACCTGTGAAGCAGAATACATGGCAGCATCGAACTGCTGCTCCCAGGTTCTTTGGATTCAACAGCAATTATGCGATTATGGTCTGAATTTCAATCATACTCCTATTTGCATTGATAACACAGCTGCTATCTCATTAACTAACAATCCCGTAAAGCATAGCAAAACTAAACACATTGACATCCGTCATCATTTTATACGGGATTGTGCTGAGAAGAAATTGATTGTTCTCGAAAAGGTTGATACGTTAGATAATTTCGCTGACTTGTTTACTAAAGCGTTTGACAAAACTCGTTTTTAAAACCTTGTTGAGCTAAATGGGATGATCAATCCCGAGTAACCGTGCTTTTCGTTTTTGTTTAAAAAAAAAAAAACGTCACTATCGCTTAGAATTATGTCGGTTGCCTCAGTTTGAAGGACATATCTTCGGATATGCTTGGTCCTCATATTCTTTCCAAGGTTGGATCAATTTTCTGTTAAACATAGTAAAGGAACTTCTTACGAAGTAGTAGACTTGAAAAATAATTTCATCTCCCAAAAATTTTTTTTTAACTTCTATCGCCCCGATCATGTCAAAGTCTTCAGGTAAACGGCTATCCTGAAGATCCAATGGATCAGCTGGACCGACCACATACGAGTATGTGTCCTTTTAACTAAGTATGAACGACTAATTTTCAGCGAATGAATTAAAAACACATCATAAACCGCCCCGGTCACTTTCAGTCATCTGGTTAATGGCTATCCTCATATTCTACAAGTAGAAATGAGGACCGAGATATACTGATTCTGTGTGCATAACTAGTGAAGTTATTAGGCCTAAAAGGCTTTAGAACAGTCATTGTATGTCATGGTAGCTTTTTATGGTGCGTAAAAGTAGAAGTGATACTAACTAAATCTACTCGATTTTACATGGAAACTCCTTAAGAGTTGTGCATGTCTCCATAGATATCTTTCCGAATGATAGGCAGAAAAGCGATTACCCAGTCATACACGAGCCCGTGAGTGTTCTGATTCCTGTGAAGATAGCGTGTCAAGAAACTGCAGTGATCCAGATTCGGGACTTGCAGTTGTTTACTACTCTGAAGTTGTGTAAATACTTAAAAAAAATGGGTGTTATTGAGACATTCTAGAGTTCATAATGTTAATACTTCTCAATCAAGATGCAAGATAGAGAACGGGAAGAAGAGTCTAAAGATCGAAGAGTACTTACTATTTAATCAGACACTACGGGTCGAGGTCAACTCGAGGTGACTTGGGGAAAGCCAAATACGCTTTGAGAATAGATAGGAGGCATCATAATCTCTGAGTTGTTGCCCATTTAAGTTTTGAGCTTAATTGAACCTAACCCGTATCACAGAAACGATGAAAACCATTTTAAGTTATTTACCTGCTTACAACCTGTTTCTTTATGTCATAATACAGCTGAACATGGATCTATGTGACAGTCACGTAATTAGTATGATTCCTGTTCGGATCTTTTCTAAAACATGGTAGTCCCTGTCGAGACTGAAATTTGATCCCGTGTACTTTATTTCTAAATTTATTTTACTTATGTAGTTGTATGATTTTATACCTGGTTACTTGGTCTTGATCGTATCATTTACCTCTTTAAAGGATGTTTTAAAACTTAATTGCAAATTGTTCAAATTATAGGGGTTTGTTTTGTAAAGTTTAATATCGGCGAACTTATCCATAACTTTGCCTGCAATAGGCGAAGTTATCCATAACTTCGCCTGTATAACCTTACCCCTATATAAAGATATTTCTCTGGTCAAACTGTTTATTATTTTCATAAACCAGCGAACTTATTTCCGTAACCCTAAGCGAACTTATAGCGTCGAATCCAATCTGTGTTATTCTTCTCAATACTAATCCGATTTCAAGGTGTGTAGTGTCGATATAAAGTATATTCACTGTCATTGATGTAAATCAAAGGTCGTTTCGACCCGTTTCGTGACCTCGGTCTTTCGAAACCTCACCACCCGATTTTCAAACTTGTTATTACGTGGTCGTAATCAACTTAATCGACTAAATCGTCATAAAATCATGTTTTATGGAGTCCGCAATCTCCAAATTGACCCAATTCACCTCGTTCGAAAGTCTAACTGTTGCCGATTCATATTCAGGCGAACTTACAGTTTAGGCGAAGTTATTCTTAACTTCGCCTGAGGTTTAACTTCGCCTGATAATTAATTACGTAACAGTATATGAGGCGAAGTTGTGGTTAGGCGAAGTTATCATTAACTTCGCCTGGCCCTTTTAACTTTTATTAACTGTTAACAGGCGAAGTTCAAGTTGAGGCGAAGTTGTTCCCAACTTCGCCCCAGCCCTAACTTCGCCTATACAGAATACATCATAACTTCGCTCATGGTAACAGGTGAACTTGTGATTTGCCTTGACGTTTCTCTAACTTAGACTGTTTGTTGCAGAAATGGCAGCTGTAGCTGGAGCAGGCGGTGCAGGTGGTGATGAAGGTGGAGACAACAACCGACAGTTTTTCCCGGGGCATAACATGTACATCACATTGGACCCGGATGCGAACGGTGTTGATGATTTCCGCGAGATCATCACATTTCTACTACGCTCGCGTATATTCCACGCGATTACCACAACACTGCCGATATCTTTGCCAAACATTGAAGATTTCTGGCAGACGGTGGAATATGACTGTCGAGTCGAGCCCCCGGTTATGCGTGCAACGGTCAACAATCAGATAGTACAGTTCTAATCTGAACAGATCAGGGTGGCTTTGCGGTTTGGAGATGAAACGAGAGACGATCCTACCGATTTTGTGGCTCCATTCCGAGATGGAGCGTTTCTGAGAATGGGATACTCTGGTCCCTTGGGGGATACTCAGAGACGCAAGGGGTTCTTGCTAGACCAGTGGCGCTTTCTCATGCACGTGATGATCGTGTGTATGTCAGGGAGAAAGGCTGGTACAGATGGTATGGGTGCGACCATGCAGTCGGCGATGACTGCTCTGACTTACAATAAGCGTTACAGCTTTAGTCAGATGGTATTCTATGAGATAGATCGTCAGAGAAGAGCGGTGGCGCGTGAGAGATTTCTGATGTATCCAAGATTCCTTCAAATGATCTTGAATCACGTCGCTCCCACGTTACCTCAGCGCCGCCCAATTAGATATGTGGAAAGTGTCAGCAAGAGGATCTTCGCTCAATGCAGATCATCCAGTGCGAGGAGCAAACCTGAGCTCCGTCCTCGACATACTCCTTTATTCGGGTACTTGATCAACCCAGAGTATGTTCCAGCTCGTGGGGACGAGTTTCGGGATCCGGCACCACAACAGGCTGAAACACCTCAAGCTATACCTGCTGCTCCTATTGTGTCACCGGAGGAGAATGTAGACCTTGATGCAGCGTTTGGCGGTCAAGGATTTTTTGATATGGAGCGGGTTGATCCAGAGGAAAATGTACAGGTCTCGGTAGCCCGGGTTTCTAGTGTGAATGTTACTAGGGCAGCTACAACGGTGGCTGATTCTGATTCGTCAGATGATGATGTGGCTGAAGCGAGACGAATTTTAGTAACACAAGAAAGGATTCATGGGAAAAGGAAGAGAGACGATGATGACAGTGAATCGGACTATGAGGAAGAAGTACATCAATTGGTCCGTAGATCGAGAAGGGAACGGACAGGTGCAGGTTCGGGAGCTGGTGAGAGCTCAAGGGTGGTACGTTTCACTCCACCCGCACTGTCCGGTATGACTATAGTCCCTTCATCGTTGCCAGTTACAAGGTCAAGCGCCACGGACGTTCCCGTGGTGGCTACCTCATCCTCATTCGGCCTCCCACCCACTTCATTCCAGCTATCGACTCCGGAGATTGTATCTTTGCCACCTCCAACTCTTACTCCAACGGAGGTCGTGGCAAGATTTATTGATTCGACAATTGTAGCTACTGCAGGGTTGTCGGTTACGATACCACCTGCGGTTACGTTTACGCCTACTTCTAAGGTCCCGGTTACATTGGAAATCCCTCCTCAGTACACTCAAGATATATCACATCTGAGGTTTGATTTCGATGCAACCTTATCCGACTCTGAACGAATAGCAGCGCTTGAAAGGGTCGTGGCAGAACAATCAAGGGTAAATCTTATCCAGACCCATGCTATTCAGCGCCTCGTTGCAGAGAATCAGATACAGTCGTCCCTGCTGATCGAACATGGAAAAATAATTGATGCTTTCAAACAGTTCTTGGCATCTCAGGGGGAGACGAGCTGTAAGGGTGATGAGCTGAGGACTAAGAAGCGTAATGATCGAGACGATGATCCCAATGCATCGAAAGGTGCAGGTGGAGAGTTGCCAAGAACTGAACAAGCTCTTGGGACTTCCACATCTCAGGGGGAGTCAACAAGTGCAGCTGGCGGTTCGGGTGATGATGTGGTGGTCGTGGATGAGGAGATGATGTATGATGATATTGTAGGTGATGATGATGTGTTACCGGTTGAAGAGATAGAGAAGATTGGTGCAGAGATTGTTATTGATAGTGAGATTGAAGAGGGAGAGATTGTAGAAGAGAATATTGAGCATGAGATTCCTGATGTTGATAAGGCAGATATGAGTCAAGATATGGGAAGTGATGAGACGGAATGGGAAGAGCAGCCAAGATGGAAAGAAGGCTATGCTCAGTGGTTTGTAAAAACGAAGAAACCGGCGGTCCCTACTATGTTTAAGAAAAGTTACAACATCAGAAGTTATGCTGAATCGAAAAAGGGGATTATATGCTGGTTATATGATGAGCAGTTGAGGCTCTTTGTGATTAAAAGGTATGATGGTGTTCAGTACTTCAAGAGGCTGTTGAGATCATTGAATACATTGCCAGAGTGTGAAGTGAAGGACTTAGCCAGATTGGGATTAATAAACAGGAGTGATGATAACATGGCTAGGGTCATTGGGAAGATAGTATGGAAGGAAAGTATAAAGGAAAAGAAGTTCGAGCTGTTGAAACCACAGAAAGGAAAACTTATTGAAGACAAAGATAGAGGGATGAGAGCAGATGGCAAGCCTTGGATGATTATGAAGTATAAGCTGATCCGGTGTCTAAAAGAAGTGCCGATGAAACAAATGCCCAAGGATGTGCTCAAAAATCTGAAGTGGTGGTACGTTGATTGTGAAACAGCTGAGGCAGTAATGGAGGACGAAGATGAACAAGAGCTGCTGAGAGTGTATGATCCAATGCATCTAGTGAACTTGTCTCAAGCTGATCTGCAGGTGCTGAACAAGAAGAAGATATTTTATATTCCTGCTTGGAAAGAAGAAGCGAAGAAATATCAAAGAATAGTTTCGGTTTGTGTACGAGAAGGAGTTCATGCTTGAAGATGAAAGATACAAGATTGTTGAAGATTACAAGACACGTGATTGAAGATTAAGATATGAAACTACTGCCAAGGGGGAGTCTGTTGGTGCATGATGTCAGTAGTTCAGTGTCTAGTGTCTGTAATCGAGTTAGTTGGATTTGTGTTTTGTATTAAGCGAAGTTCTCACAAGTTCGCTGATATAGGCGAACTTGTGGAACAAGCGAAGTTAGGGACAACTTCGCCTAAACATGCTAGGCGAAGTTGTCGTGCTTTATAAGCTGTTAGGTTACGACTGAGTTGAATATAGATCGAGTTGTAACGAGTTTACGAGTTGTGTAATCGGTGATCAGTGAATCACGTGTTTCCAGTTGCAATACAACGTGTCTTTGTTTATTGTAACGTGTGTTTGATCGTGTTATCGTGTATCGTCTTCTACGCTCGTAACGTCTTACGTAGGGATTCCGCACCTACGTAGAACGAGATATTCCGTGTAGATCCGGCTGGGAACCTACAGTTAATTTAACTGGAACTGACACTTTACAGAGTTTTTCAAATTGTTAAAATCTTGACTTTTATATGAAAAAGAAGTCTGTTACATTTGATGATTTGGACAAGAAAAATGTTCATCAATATTCTATTACACAAGTTTCTACCAAACCACAACGTGTTGACATGAGAACATGTTTTCTTTGTGGTGAACAAGGTCATGTTGTTAGAATTGTGGAATGAAGAAATCACAGAATCTTCATCCGTTTATCAAGGAACAAACCAATCATGTTCCTGCGATTAAAGAAATTATGAAAAGACCTATGTCTTATGAATATGAGACTCACATTATGTTTTCAAATGTGAATCCTCACAAAGTGAATCAAGTTGGTGAAAATTCGAGTAATTTAAAACCCAAATTTGTTCCTACGGAACCAAATTGCAAAAATGTGAACAAAAATGTAGTTCAAGCTGCATATTTTAGACGAAAGTCGAAAAGACCTGTGACTTACTCACAAGCAACTAAACCGCATTTGGACTCAATCAAAGTTAAAACTTAAAATGAAATTAAAGAGATGCCCAAGACTGAGGCTTGGGCTGCCTTTTTGAACTAAACATTTTTCTTCTATGTGCAAAGTTCATCCAAGACTATATTTGGTGAAAACTGGATCATGGATAGTGGATGCTCTCGTCATTTTACCGGCAGCATTAACCTCTTATCAAATGTCAAAAATATTCAAGGAGGGTATGTAGCTTTTGCGGGTAATTCGGGTGGAATGATTACAAAAGAAGGACATGTTTCAAATGGTTGTATCATATTTGACAAAGTAAATTATTATGATAAAGGGGATCACAATTTGTTGAGGGTGTCTAAAATTTGTGATAAGAAGTATACCACTCTATTTAATGATAAAGAGTGCATAATACTTAAACCAGGAAATGTCATTTACAGAAGATATGGTTGTTATGTGATCTCCTCAATCAAATGATATTTAAACATGACTTCTAAGGTAACTACTTCTGTTGATACGTGTTTTATCTCAAAAGCAACTGAGAAAGACTCGATTATGTGGCACAAGCGTATGTGTCACATTCATGTCAGAAAGATGAACTATCTTATGGCTAATGATTTGGTTGATAGGGTTTCCTTGAAACACTTCAAACTGACCGATCACTGTGTTGCATGCAAAAAGGGCAAACAGAAAAGAAGTCTCACCCTTCTAAGTTAATTAATACCATTGATACTCCTCTGGAACAACTTCATATGGACATGTTTGGTCCTGTGAATCGTGCGAGTATTGTAGGAGATTGGTATTGTCTAGTTGTCACTGATGACTATTCAAGATATTCATGGGTGTTATTCACCTCATTTGGGTGTCATAGTACTATGTTGAGAAAGATGCGGGAAAATTCGAAGAAAAGTAATTGAAGGTTATTTCTTGGGTTATGCATCACCTAAGAAACGAGCATTTAATTTTACTTTGGGTTGTGTTGAAGAGTGGTAAAATGTCGATTGTCAACGATACACTACACCTCCCGCTGGCAAAGGGTCTGGTTGGATGTTCGACTATGAAAGTCTATTTAACTCATTTACTCCAATAGTTGATCAACCTGATGAAGATTTGGTACGTGCTTACTTAGAAGACCAATTTCTACCTCCAAGGTCTTCTGGTATGAACTATGTTGATGTTCCACAAGATGATCTTCCTGATACATCTGATGTGATATCTATCTCGTCAGATGATGGTCATTTTATTGATTCTTCTTCAGCTTCATTTCCCGAGAGTCATGAGATTGGTGAATCATCTCATGATTCTGAAGAAAATCTGACTACTTTAGTTGAAAATGTTGTTGTGCCTGAGAATCCGATCCTTCGGATTCATACTTATCATCCTCAGGACAACATCATTGGTGATCTTGATACTAGTGTGCAAACACGACATCAGATTGCTACTTCAAATGATGCTAATGTATTGTGTGTATGCCGATATGAACTCATCGGGAATCATGAATCTCGCGAAATACACTTTATTTTTATCTCAAATGGAACCATTGAGTGTTCGTAAGGCTCTTGAAGATCCATCATGGGTGGAAGCAATGCAAGAAGAGTTGCAACGGTGTCATCGACTGGGTGTTTGGGATCTTATTGACAAGCCTGTTAAAGTTAAAAAGCCAATTCCAACAAAATGGGTATTTAAGTGCAAGAAAGATGATCATCGGGTCATTGTCAGAAAAAAAAAAAAAAAAAAGCACTTTTGGTTGTTCAAGGCTTTCATCAGCAAGAAGGCATAGATTACACGGAAGTATATGCTCCAGTTGCTCGACTGGAAGATAAACATTTGGGATACTGTCTTTTTTGCTAATCTCAGTTTGCCACAATCCTACTTCTTTCGTTAATCCATCAATTATAATCAATAACTCAGAAGTGTAATGTTTATAAAGTACCTTGGATGTTGAAGCTTCATCATTAGCCTTAATTTGTGCCATATATGCAACATCAGCCTTCTCAATTTCTTCAACATGATTACTCTAGTCGAAATTACCATCTTGAGTTCTTGTGCAACTGCCACATTTCCTTGGTTTATTGATTGATTGTTGACAACCTATTGAACTTGATTATTTCTATTTGGTTGTTGGTTTGTTGGGGCTTGATTTGGGTTCTGGTTTCTTTGTGGTTGTTATTGGGTAATGATTTGTTGGTTTTGGGGTTGTTGATATTTCTTTTTATATTGTCTTTGATTTGGGTATAGGTTTTGATTTTGGGACTTGTTTCTTTATGGATAGTGTTGCTAGTTTTGATTCTGCTTCTTATTTAATTGGGTCTGATTGACTTGATTTTGAAATTGTCTTGGCTGATTACATTCTCTAGCATAGTGACCTGGTTGTTGAAGTTGTAGCATATTGTAAGGCCCCGATCCCGGTGCCCTACTTTGGCGTTGGATTCACTCATAAACACAGTTCTAAATATCATAGTTAATCAAAACTTTTCGCGGAATATAAAACTTCATCAATATATTACGTAATCTTTCAAATCATCTCATGATAAACAAAATTTTGTCTTTAAACATAATAAAAAGGTAATATTAAAACATCACCAACATTTTTCTAAAGATGCCATCCTCTTCAGTCCAATGCCATGTGTCTTCGTTCAAGCTAGTTGGCTTAGCCTATTTACTTGTGTGTATACTAAAAGTCAGCAACGCTGAGTGAATTCTAGTTAATCAAGCAACATACATTACAAACACATACTTCATAAATTCATGCTTTACCTTCTTTTATACTTTCATCGTTTATCTTACTTTACATATATAATTATACGTTTTAAAGCGCCTTTCGCCCTATAACCGCTTAGATATAATAAGGGTCTGGTCCCTATCCTCTCAGATATTATAAGGGTCTGTTGCCTATCCTCTCAGATATTATAAGGGTTTGGTCCCTCATTTCCATTTAATCATACCTTCATATATATATTTCTTCATGCTGTCATTCATACAATTTCATACATACCCTTCTATATCATTCATACATACTTTATAAACATTCACATAACATACACTTACCACTTAAGTTAACTGTATTAACTAATCACCTCGAGTATGCACACAGTCTTGAAAACATAACAAGGAAATTGGGCTAAAAACTCACACGTGTCCTGTTCTTATCTGAGTTAATGGTAACACCCCTCCTTAGCTGTTCACAACTAACCTTGTAATAAGTTTAAGTGTTAATTAGCTAACTCTAACTTTATCATAGTTCTATGCTAATGAAATACCTAGCTACGGGGGTCTGGGGGAAGCGCCCCTGGCAATGGGGTCTAGGGGCAGCAGCCCCTAGAAGGGTCCAAGGAGCAGAGTCCTTGGCTGGGGAATGAAAAATTTTATTTTCATTAACAGTCCTTTATTAAAAATTCATCAGAAAAATTGAAGCTTGAACAAATCTAATTGAATGGAAATTCTAATCGAATGACAGATTCTAATCGAATGGAAATTCTAATCAGATGATCATTCAATTCGATTACTTTTTCATTCTATTCGATTACTTATGCCAATTCTATTCGATTACTTATGAACACAATTCGATTAATTTTTCAATTCGATTCGATTACTTATCAACTTAATTCGATTACTTTATCAACTCGATTCGATTACTTTACAACTCGATTTGATTACTTTGCCGAATCAGGTTTCTCAAGGACTCGATTCATATAAGGTTTCCATTCTTATCACTTTCCAGCCTTTCTTTTCGACTTGTTTTGCCCGTCTTACATAAGGAACGAGCCTTGGTCTATAACGACATTGTTTTCTTACAATAAGCCGGTCCAAACGTTACCCGTTTGTCCCATTTCATTCCAAAACACCTCGTTTACGTCTAAGTTCATATTTTCTTGCATAAAAATACCCGATTTTCCTTAGTATCAAATCATAGGGCAAACTGACCTTAAAAACGTAACAATCTAAAACATACCTTTATTGCTTACTTCTAGCTACGGTTTAGCTTCAACACGTGACTAATGACGATTTTCTTGTTTATATGATGAAGATCTAGAAATTTGATCTATAAAGGATAAAGGTGTGTGTGTGTGTGTGTTATTGAGTGTGTATGGAGGCTAAAAGATGGAAATGAGGGTTTTAGGGAGGTTTAAGGGATTTATATAACCTTAAGCCCCTGGACCTAAGGCCCATCACCAAACATTTATTCCATCCTTTATTTTCCAGGACCACACTCTGTTATTTTATTTAAATTAACTAAATAATAGCACGCCATTAAGTAAACGAAATTTATTTTATTTATTATTATCAAAAGTCGGATGTTACACGTATAGCCTTTAATTTCTCAAAATCAATTCTGTCATTGGGACCAAAAAGGTTTGATTTGTCTGTTCTATTATATAGCCTCTTGCTTCTAAGTGCTAACATGGTTGCCTGTCATTTAAGTTACATGTCTTCCAGATCATCTGCATCAATATCTTCTTGAATTACAATGGTGTGAATCAGATTCTTAGCAAGAAATGCATTATAACATTTTGTGAACATGGAAAACAATGTTTGATATGCATTGCTTTGAGGAGCATTGTTAAGTACATAAGGAGCTTGTCCACCTGCAACAGATGATGTATCTCCATCTTCCATCACTTGAACATTGAACCTTGATTGATTGGGAAACAAGTGTAGATGCAATAGGATAAACCCTTGGTGATTCAACATTGAATTCATGAAGTTCTTCAATGATGGGTATCCGCTATTGTGGCATTGTAGACAGATTACTCATAGTAACAATGGGCGCATTAGAAACTGGGAATCTTGTTTTGTGTTCCTTGATAATGTAATTTTCAATAATTTCATGCTCAGCTGCTTATAAGAATGGAATAACATCATCTAACTTTAAACTGGGAAAGTTAGCCTTCTCTTTAATGAACTTGGTTGCAGTATATCATTCTCCTGATAGTGATGACAACAACTTTTTGTTCAGATCATTATTAATGATTGGAAGATCTGTTGTCCAAATTTCATTCAAAATAGTGACAAATCTTTGTAAAACATATTTCAATATTTCTTCTTCTCTAAAAATGAACCTATCAAGCTCAGTGTTCCCCTCAAACATATCAATAACTGCATCATACATGGCTTTGGCTGATGTATGATTTCGAACATTGGTTCAAATTTCCCATGATAACCCTAGTTTTAGCATTGATAAAGCCTTGTCATCTATTTTCTCCATCTGTCTTTCTACAGTTTGATTATTTGCAACACCAATTGGCTTATAGGGACCATCTTTAATAGATGACCACAAATCTGTATCATTATAATTTAACGCAACTTCAAATATAGTTTTCCACTTGATGTAATTGTCCTGTCCTAACAACATCGGAATTTTGTTAGCAGACACCTCTTGGTCATCCATTTGTTTTGGGTTTTGAAAGATTTTGTTTGATAAAAACAGAAAAAGTTTTTGTGAATTTTGATTTTTAAACTTGAAATAAAAATTTATACTAAAACTACTTGAAGCTTGAAAATACTTATAAATCAATCTTAAAAACTTGTAGATCTGAGAAGAATTTCTCTGATCTGGAAATATTTGGTGATAAAAACTGGATTCTGACCAATATCTAACCAAATATTAATCAAATAAATGTAGATATGTGAATAGAACAATTTTAAACCTCTTAAAAATTGTAGATCTGAAGCTAGAATAAAGAAAACAGGATATTTGATGTCGCTCTCCAATGGAACAGTGGTTTGCTAACGTCATTGTCTTCAATCTTCAATGATTTAACTCAAATTTAGCAGATCTTCAAACGAAAACACCTTAAGCAATAGATTGGTCTTCAACAAGCTTAACTAGATCTGATACGACTTGTTAGGACCGTTCTATAATTTTTCGTCACACAACTAAGATTAATCGGAAAAGACTCACGAAATACGAATATGGTGAAGACCTCTAACTATAGCCAGCGAAATCAACAACAATTAGACAGTTGCTATAAATAGTAAGATAACTAATAACAGGCACACACAATAACTCAAAAGATTTTCATCACACTGATTATCATAAAGGTACAATGAAAGACTTAGGGTTTCAGATGTGGAATATCATGTGCGTTTGCTAGGTTAGAATAATCAGTAAAGTTCTCAAAAGGTGCATTCATCTGTCCTCATTAATGAGAACTATCAATCCTATTGTAGACACCTTATCACTCTATTGATTGACCCTAATCATTACATATCATACTAAAAATAAATACAAGTGTTAAAACCGGTATTCGAGTAAACATATTCCATATCAAGCAAACCTTGCAATCCTAGAGTGTGTTCGGAACATTAACTCGAGCATAGTTTACTTAAATCTTCTTCTAAAGCAGAATTCAAACTCCATGATATATCCAAACTTTTCTTGGATATATCCAACGAGCAAACTAGTTCTTACTCGAATCTCTTCAATCTTTGACTTTGTCCTATTTGAAAAACCTAAGTATACTTGAGTACTGTGGCTTGCTCGAGACTGAACTATGCTCAGTGTAACAATTAGGAGAATTTTAGATAGCTCCCTTCAAGCATACTTCAGATCCCTAGTTATTCTATCTTTGATCGACCCTCCAAGTTACCTGTGAACTTGTTTTAAGCTAAGATATATCAGGAGTTTGCTCGAATACAAACTATACTTGATAAAAGAACAACCTTGCTCGATGAAGTGTAGCATGCTCGAAGCTTAACACTTAGAAGAATTCAATAAATTAACCTTACTCTCATAAGATATCTTACTCAAAATAGTAAATACCTTTCTCAGAGTGCCTGAGTTTGCTCGAGTTCCATACTTTTCATTTTCTGAGGACATTGAGAAGATACCAATCCTTCCTTTTCAATTCTTTATACCAAACAGAAAACTGTGACGAGAGCCGTCGTAAGCGATCGTCTTGAAACAAGGCTTTTAGGGTTTTTGTTTGGATAAAGAATATATAGTAGATGAACTAGCCCTTCAGTTTCACAAAACGCAGGAAAAAAACTAAAGAAATGAACTAAACTTACAACGATTATTCACAAAAGCCCGTTGTATATTTGTAGGACGGTCCATAAGACCGTTCTATAATGTAACCAATACAGAGTAACCGTTATTTCATGTCACTAATTACACTGGTCTATTAACCGATTTATTTACAAACTATTATAAGTATACATAGACATACATACATACATAAATACATACATGCATGCATGCATACATACATACATACATACATACATTCATACATACATGCATGCATGCATGCACGCACGCACGCACGCACACACACACACATACATACATACATACATACATACATAAAAACATACACACACACATACATACATACATACATACATACATACATACATACATACATACATACATACATACATGCATACATACATGTCAAGCCCTAACTTAGGGCCTAGGCATGTGACCCATTAGTTGGTACATGTTTTTTAAATATATTAGAGTTACGTTCTTTTATCTAAAGTCTTTAAATAAAATAGTATTATATTGAGAACTCAGGATATGAATACCCGTTTGATAGTTCAAATACATGTCTTTTGAAAATATGGTTATAATATTTTGAATAAAATATCTGAGCCATTAGATACTATCTAATGACTATATCACCAATCTTCTTTTCAAATCTTCCTATTTGTTAACTTTACTGATTTCCTGAAATATGGGGGAAAATATGTAAGCACACAGCCGGTGAATGACGTTGACTCTGTTGTAAACTATATTTGAATACCATTTTTAAATCAATAATAATACATTTGTGACTACTCATTAGGAACCCAACTCAATT
Source organism: Bidens hawaiensis (assembly GCF_021521415.1). Lineage (NCBI taxonomy): Eukaryota > Viridiplantae > Streptophyta > Magnoliopsida > Asterales > Asteraceae > Bidens > Bidens hawaiensis. The sequence goes on along the minus strand of NW_027499777.1, from coordinate 10,224 downwards.
GGGATAAAATTACCCTAAGCACATGTACAATAAATCATATACACAATATCATTTTTCTGAACAGTCCCGTAGACTTCTAGAAGCATGTTGATGATATGCATGGCCTTAGGGAATCCTGAGTCACCATGTATGAATGGATCTAGACACATGTATACTTTAATCAGAGTGTCCTTTTCTTATTATCTTAACACAAATTTTTAAGGATTCATAGATCCTATGCAAACATTCTGACTCTTAAAGAGTTTGTAAAAGTTTATGGCGTATTCACCTTTCCGTTTACGATTAGTTTTCGTTACTGATTTATGCTTCTAATTGTTACCTTGGACCTATCGTACAAGAATAACCTTTGTATAAATATCTATATCAACCATCTAGTTTCAGACCTTTTGTCTGTTAGTATAGATTTAAACCTGGACAATCATTTGTTTATTTGGACCTTTATTCTTTTTTCTTATTTACCAATTATGTGCTAAGTTCATTCTTTATGAAGAAACATCTATATTGGGTTTCTTCTTCAAGAAGAAACATTACTCTAATTATAACCTCTGTATTTAAATATTTGGTGTGTGAAGTGAGAGATGTCGGACTCCCCTTTTTATAGGCTGATTTTGGGTCCCATTGCATATCCCGATGGCCTTTCGGCGCGATGACTCATCACCACGAGATGTTTCCACGTGTTGACGAGTGGCCTCCCACGCATGCCCACGTGTCTCTTCGTGGTGGAGGTTATTATGCGCATCGCGATGGTCCAAGGCTGGCCTGTCGTGTAGCACAACACTACCCATCCTGGGTTTCTTCCCGGTTCCATTGCGTATCTATTTGTTTGTTGGTTATGCCCGTTGTGTAGCGCGACGGGTTTCAAAATTCAATTTTTTACTTTAAATCCTTCAACTTTTCCAAAAAAATATGGCAGCTCTTAAGAGGCTTGTGACGATGCGAGTGTGTGAAGTGCAAAGTGCGCCATCAAAGGGCCACATTGCACCCATCGCCCGGGCATGTGCGCGTTTAGTGCTTCGCTGCCTTGCTGAGACCACTGGATGCATTTTGGCATATAAGAATATGACTATGTGAACTCATCTCTTTAGGGTATTTGTAGTGGATGGACTACAAAATGGGGCGATTTGTGCCATGTGGCGCAAAAGGGGTGTTTTTGTTTTAGGGGTGTAGTGGTGTTGTAGCCCATTATATATATATATATGTGTGTGTGTGTGTGTGTGTGTGTGTGTGTGTGTGTGTGTGTGTGTGTGTGGTGGGGTTAAAATAAGAAGTGGAGTGTGTCTAAAAAGTGCAAGAAGTAATCTAGTGCGTTAGATATGTTGATCTGATGGTGAATATGGAAAGTGTGTTTATTGTGCGGTGTGTTTTATTTTACTTGAGGTGTGTTTATTGTGCGATTTGTTTTATTAGATATAACGGTAAAAACACACTTTCTACACTTCTTAGACTTCTTATTATAACCTTGCTCTACACACACACACACACACACATATATATATATATATCAAACACACCCCGCATAAGAATTTGCCCCCCACCCACATTTCGCCCCATTTGTAGCCCGAGGACGGTGTTCTCGCCTCAAAACCCCAATTTTTGCCCAATTTGACATTCCAGTAAGTATACCCTTATAAAGAGATCACAAGTCTTTTAGTTTATCAATGTTGGAAGAATTACTCTTTCTTATTATACTCATGCGGAATGATTTTACATTTTTCTTTCTTCCAATGTGGGATGAACTTTCTTATTTCCTTCACATGAGATGCTTTTATTTTCTTATCCCATTTTATTTTGATAATATTTTGATCCCTCACATCTACTATGTTGTTAAATTTGGATCAAAATGTTGAGGATGTTAGAATACATGCATACACACAAACACATACATACATACATGCATGCATACATACACACGTATACATACACATACACACATAACATCGAGAAAAAAAATCTATTTCGTAATATTTTTACATTTTTTTTAACTTTTAATCACAATTTTTAGGAGAGAATATGTAATTTACTTTTATATTTTTAATAACTTTAATTGTGGATCACAAGTGTCAAAATTTAATTAAAAACATATGGTTAAGAATGGGTTTCTAGCGGTTTCCCAACTCAAGTGGGTTTTTTATTTTATCCTAACCTTATACATGCATGCATACATACATACATACACACACACACATACATACATAAATACATGCATACATACATGCATACATGCATACATACATTTATCTATTTGTAATATGCTATATATATATATATATATATATATATATATATATATATATATAATGAGTTAGATGGGTCATATGCTAAAATTATAATTAAATCGGTTAGTTGAGACCTTGCTAAATTTTAGCTACAAATAGAATACATTTGCGTAGTTTTACCACACTTGACTTGAAATTAAGATATACATGTGTATCTCATAAAGTATGGATAATATCCAACTAATTTCTCTTCATATCCTTGTTTAAGACAAGTTAAATATGTTGGGATTGATGATCTCGAAAAAGTTAAACTACAAACGAAAACACGAGAGCAGGCGGTGCTGCAGTCGTGGCGTACTACAATGATCAAATTGGTTGTCTGAAATTACATATTAAGATCCTTGTGTTTTGAGACCACCATTTCTAGATCTCAAGTTGTTCGTTGTGGTTTTCATTGACGTGCTCAACAGGATCGGGAGGACTAGCCATGTGATTCACATCCATAAATTTCGTGTCATTTGATATGTCACATTTGTAATAATGTTAAACTAATATTTGCATTATTTTTTATTGAATAAATATTGTCTAATCTTTGGTGATACAATATGTGTAATATTTTGTATATTGTTTGGTTTAATTTTTTATAAGTATTATATAGATTGCAAATTATTTGATAAATTTTTATTATGTATATATATATATATATATATTGTAGCTGTACGTACCCGTTGTATATAATAAGCTCAATGTATTTACTTCATTAAAAACAAAACGGTTCATGACTCGTCGTATAAGTAGTTATATATGCTGGTTTGGGTCCGTTACATTAGGTTGTAAATAATTGTAAACACCGGTTGATGCCCATTGTTAAAAGTTATATCATCGATTTCAACAACGTCAGTTCTGTTGTATTTAGTTACTATACTACGGTTTTTAACGTTGTAATTTACAAATATATACCGGTTACAGGCCTGTTGTAAAAGTTAAGCACCACCGTTAAGTGTTAACTGTCGTATATAACTCACCGGTTGTTGAACCGTTTTAATTATAAACGTTGGTTTTGGGCCCGTTACATTAGGTTGAAAACATTATAAACACCGATTTTGTGCCAATTGTAAAAGGTTATTTACACCGGTTGAAGCTCGTTGTTAAAGTTATGTCACCGATTTCAACAACGTCAGTTCTGTTGTATATGGTTACTAGACTACGGTTTTTTAACATTGTAATTTACAAATATATACACCTGTTAGAGGCCCGTTGTAAAAGTTTAGCACCACCGTTAAGTGTTAAATGCCGTATATAACTCACCGGTTGTTGAACCGTTTTAAATATCAGATTTCATCTTTTACAACATAATATATATAACGGTTTTCATATCGTTTCAAAAATCCTAAACCGTTTTGAGATGACATTTTTATGTATTAGTGAGATGATATTACTTGTTATTTAATAGTTTTTGTTTATTTTTATAATAGATAATATATTTTATAATTAATAATGTTTGAATACTTCATAGACAGTTATTAGAATTTTAGATTTCATATATATTTATCCTGACAAATAATTAAATGTATTTTTTAGTACACGTTTGTTTTTGGTTGTCAAATTACATTTTGTATTATAAATTTCTTTCAATTTTTAAATAAGCTAAAAGATAGTGGTTTATAAAAAAAAATTTAACTCAATCCATTAAACCGAAAGTGAGTGAAAGAAAAAAGTGATATATTTAAAACATATATTTCCGCTATTAAAATATTTCCAACCAAAAAACAAACCAAGTAATAAAGTATTAATAAAGTATTAAAAGTTTTAGAATTGGAATATTGTATTTGAGGATAAATAGTCTACAACTAGGGAATATACCCGCGTGACACGCGGGAGGAATAACTTGTCACTAAACATAATCAACTTAAACATCAATTTAAACAAACATAATATTTCTTTAACTATTAAAACTTGATAAATTTACATTGTCAATTAACACATCACCATACCAACCAAAAAGTAATAGATTTACGTTGTTTTAATATTAAAACATCCAAATTACAGGAAGTTAATTTGAACATAACAAACATAATAAATTTAAACAACAAATTCAAGCAACAAAATACTTCTTCAAACTTTCGAACCAAAACGTTAACCATTTACATTGTCTAGATCTTAAAAGTTAAATGTACATCGAACAAACAAAAAACATCAACAAAAGACATAAACATGTACTTTCATATTAAACCATCATCAACTTATTCAAACATTCTACCAAAAGAAACTCATTTTATTTCACCACCTGAAAATATAATCAGACTATAGCATTCAAATTAAATATGTCATAATAACATATTTAATAATGAGTAACATTTGAACATTAATAAAGTTGTTTTTATTAAATTTTTGTTTTTATTAAAACAAAATAACATACAACAACAAACAAAGTAAAATGACAACATAAAATATCTTTTTAACTTAAACCATTAAACCAAAAAGATATATCAATAAAAACCTTTTTTTGCTGTCAATTTATACCTAACAAATTTGATACTCTTCTAAAACAACCTGTTTTGAAATATTTTCAAAATAGTTAGAAAATATAAAAAAATTGGAATCAGTCAACTTTAAAATATTATGAATTTTTTTTTTATTTTGACCAATCTTGCAATCATTAATATTTTGTTAAACTTGGAAAACTTGAAAATGTTTTACAATAACGTATTTTCAAATAACTTTGGAAAGATTAAAAAATTTTATGTTAACTTTGAAAATAGTTAAAGGTGAAAAAATATGATGCAAAATCAATTAAAACATTTTAATCCGATTTAATCCGTTCATAAGTGGGTCGAAATACATTTTAGAGAGAAAATATAGTTAATTATTTGGGAATGCATGTATGTATAAAAAATAATGAAATCATACTATAAAGTATAACCACTGAAAAAAAGAACATAACAAAAATAAAAATATAATAGATCAACTCACCCTATGATTAGCTCTTTCTTAGTGAGAGTTACAGTGATCATTGAAATGCCTTGTGGTTTCTAGACTACAAAAGCACAAAACAGAAATAACTAAACAAACATATCGTAAAATTTTCAACACAGATCGTATAGAATCAAAGACCCTTGATTATTTAGACAGTGGTACCTTTATCTAGGGGTGAGCAGAAAATCGAAAAACCAAAATGAAACATTAACAGACGTTTTTTTAAACCAAAATTTCGGTTTCGGTTCGGTTACCCATTTCTAAAATACTGAAAAAACTGAACCGAACCGAATAACCGAACCAACATATTAACCGAACTGATGTATAACCAAACCTAATATGCATTTTCATAATACAAATTTTAATTTATAAATGTATAACCGAACCGATGTCACCTTCGTTCATATTAAAACACAAATTTTAATTTATTCAGTATTTTCTTTAATAAAATGTAGGCAATGCATGTAAAACATCGTTTAATGTGTATAACCAAAAAAAACTTTTAGTGTTTTTTATATTAAGAACTTTGTTAAATTTAAACTTTAGTACTCTTTCATGTTTGTATTCGTTTGGTTCTACGTAGAAAATGCATATTTTTGTGTTTCAAATCTAATATGCATTTTCATTTTTTTGAAATTTTTTTGCAATGTCTACACACAATGTTTACAAACACAAAAAAAAACCCAAATATAACCAAACCTAAACCGATCGGTTTGTATATTTGAAAAACCGACTTTTAGGTTTCGGTTTCACCTAAAAACCGAACCGAACCGTGCTCAGCCTTACCTTTATCAGCTCCAAATTGTTAGTCTTGCTAAACGCGCTAACCGTTGCTTTAAAATCAACTTCGAATGAGCCCCTTTCCTATCAACTTGAACATTTTATTTTCATAAAATTATATATTAAAATAGTTCACAGTCCGGTTTTGACGGTTTTTTGGGTAAAACCGTAAGTAACGGTTTTGACTTTTGATAACCGAAACTGAATCAGTCACTAAAAGGAAGGAGGCAACTTTCAACTCCACACTCACATATATATATATATATATATAGAGAGAGAGAAAAAATTTCAAATAAAAAGAAGTTGTTTACTAGGAATGGTAAGAACCAATAGAATTTTGACATTTGACACTAAAACCTATGATGAAAGAATAATTCTAGGAAACTATGTCGGTTATAATGGTGGAAAGAGTAATTCTAGGAAACTATGACGGTTTTTATTAATTTTAATACTCAACCATTGATTGATATGATCCAATGGCTATGATTTATTCTTAGTCTTCCTAGGAAACTACTTATTTTTAGTATAACCCTCCTATATATATATATATATATATATATATATATATATATATATATATAAACTTCAGTTGTTTACCTTCAATCTCAAAATCGTCGTAGTTGTAACATTCATTATTAAATTGAATATGGTTATCATTTGTTTTAAAGATTCCAAAGTGAAAAACTAGTTTTAAAGAAGTTACAGCTCGTCAATCATTCCATATTATGAGCCATTCCCTGGTTATCATTCGTTACCACTAACATATTACTGTGGATTAGGGTTCATTCTCAGATTGGTGAGTTAGGAAACAATAAATTGCAAATAAAATAGCATACCTTCCTGATTCATAATTCCTTAGAAGATGGGAGGCTGTTCATCGGTAGCCAGATTCATATCCAGATTCAATTCGTTACATGATGTATCGTTTATTCTTGAGCATCGATTGAATCCGGGCTTGCTATTAGGAATCTGGGACTAAGAACAATAATCATGAGCAAAGATAAAACGTAATTGTAAAACGTCAAGCTGGAGATAGTAAACACTAAAGAATAAATCACCCGTGGTAAATAATTAGGCATTGTTGCTATGGGCGGGAAAATAAAAAATTGGGTGATTGAGAAGGGGACAACTGTCTTATTATAGTTTCCTTTATTAGAGAGTGTAGATGTGGATTGTTAATATGAAAATAATTATGAACACGTGACACTTGAAGATTAATTCCAAACCAAAATTTTCCCGATCAAACTATTCTACTATTTTTAATGTTGAGTTAAGTGTCATTTTAGTACATGTGGTTTGGCTAACTATGCAACTTTAGTACCTATTCTTTATTTTGTGCAATTAGTTACCTCAGTTTTAAAAAACATGCATTTTTAGTACTTTTTTTCTAACCCCGTCTATTTTTCCGTTAAGTTAGGAATAATTTGATAACTTCGTTATTTTCTTTGTTTTTTCTTTTCTTTTTAACGCTTATATCTTGTAAACCTTAAATCCCCAATCATAACATCAAAATCCAAATCTTAAATCCCCAAATATGGTAAAAATTCAAACCCTATGATGATATGGAGAAAGGGTTTGGGGATTTAGGATTTGGATTTTGATGTTATGATTTGTGGACTTCGTGTTTACAAGATATAAGCGTTTAGAAGAAAAGAAAAAAAAACAAAGAAAATAACGAAGTTACCAAAATATCCCTAACTTAACGGAAAAAATAGACGGGGTTAGAAAAAAAGTACTAAAATGCAAGGTTTTTGAAACTGAGGTAGCCATTTGCACAAAATAAAGAATAGGTAGTAAAGTTGCGTAGTTGGCCAAACCACAGATACTAAAATGACACTTAACTCTTTAATGTTTAATAAAACATCGTTATGTCAGTGTAATAAAAACATATCAATCCATCATTTAATTAAACAACTTATTAACTAAATTATAGGGATTAAAAATATACAAGTATTTATGTATATAATTTAAAAAATATTTATATCTTTAATTAAATCATATTATCTTTTTTTATTAAATCAATTTATATACACTTTTAAATGTAAGAAATGAATATGACAAAATTCAATAAACGATATTTATTAGTTTAAGATGTTAAAGACAAGAAAAGAAAATATAAATCAATAGCAATTTTATTGTCACATATTCATTCAACCTTCATGAGTCCATGAAACTTTTAATCCATCTTTTTCGAAAGTGTCATTCAAAAGAGTGTTCTATTCATGCTAATTTTATATATCATGTTCTTTTTTATGCCATTCACAATGAAGCATCTTATCATCTTTTGTTAGACTCGATATTCCATAAAAGAATATAGTTTTAACTTATAAAATCACCAGAAACATCTTTTTCGTGATTACAAAATGAAATAATGTGAAATACACCATGTATACGTATTAATATTCCATTATAAAATTTGGTTGTTAATATAAGTTATCATATAGGTTTAATAGGTTTTTTTTATCATTTATTCTATAGCTCAACGTTATTTCTTTTAAGCTTTTCGTGAATTATAAGGGGTTCTAAAGCTAGTTGTTAATATAATTTATCAAACAATACAATTTACAGTTATTTAAAAAATAATTAGTTAATTAACTAAAATATTTGTTGTGTTTTTTGAGACTACGGAAGTTTTCTAAATAAACATACAACAAATAAAAACCGACAATGTCAATAGATCGAATTTTGTTTAAATTTAAGATACGAAAATCCAAATCAGTGATATTTTAAATTAGGCAACAATATATTAAATTAACAATTACCAAATTTATATATATTTAATAAATCAATAATAAAAATATATTTTATAAGTTTATCGGGATTAGCATGAAAGTGATAAGTGGCTAAAGATTTAGTTTTTATTCAAGCTTATATATACATACTAGCTTTTGAATATGTATATTACACGAGATTTATCAAATAATAATAATAAATAAGATTTGTTATTTGAAAAAATATAAACAAGGGTAAAATGAAAATAAAATATATAGTACAAAGTACAAACAATAAGAAGTCTAAAATCTCAAACTTATAAATTTGAAAAAATCTGTTTATATACAACATTTGCCAAAATTGTTTTGACTCATTACCCTTGCATAACGTCACTATGATGAATTGAAATGAGATATTAGAGAATTAGAAAGAAAAATATAACTCATTTGTCAAAATTGTTTTGACTCATGTCCCATGGTATGGTAGGTTTGATAAATAAGATGAGAAATTAGAGAATTAGAAACAAAATTATAACCCATTTATAAAAATTATTTTGACTAATGACTCATGGATAGCTATAATTAGTGAGATTAAAGATTAAAGAATTAGAAATAAAATTATAACTCATTTGTCAAAATTATTTTACCCCCATAACCCATATATAAATAGATATGATGAATGAGAAGAGACATTAGATCAAGAACAAATGTAAGAGTGTCGTCTCACCCTTATCATTTCCATTTATTAGTATAATAAAAGTTAGGTTATATTAGATTGATAAATAGATAGTTATAGATTCCTAGAGATTTTAGCATCTTATGTTTAACTTCTTTTTTTTTTATTAAAACGTACAAGTAAATGTTAGTATGGTTTTCTTTCGTTGTAAAAATACATTTTTTGTTCTAAAAGATTTCTTTCATTTCTATTTTTGGAAAAAAAAAACTAAAAAATATGGATTTTTTATAACTCTACTCATTTATTTAATGATCGTAGATGGTTTAATTTTGAAACAGTATATTTTTTTTGTTGTAGAACAATCTGGATAAACTAATTTTCAATATTTCGTTGAGCTTAGGATTTTCTGTTTTTTTAATTAAATTTTAATAAATATGATAACCCTAAACAAAATAATAATCCAATTATAATAGAAATGGAGCTTGATTATAACACTTACATACCAAATAAAACCAAAATATACAGTCTTAGTTTTTTAGTTATGGTTTCCAAACTTCATAATTATAAAGTTATCAATAACATACAGACAACATCATATAAGTCTATGCATAGTGGATTTGCTACAAATTGGGGCGAATTACGATATGTGGCGTCCAGTCAGCAAAGGGTAGGAATTTATTTTTAGGGTGTAATGGTGTAGGGACTACAAATAGTAATATATATATATATATATATATATAATACACACACACATAGTATTAAAATAATAATATTCTTTTCTTCCTTTCTGGCGACAAATCCCTCCCGCCCCCGCCTCTTATCGCCCCAATATCGCCCGAGGGGCGGTGTCCCCCCCCCCACCAAA
>NW_027499776.1:0-96990 GCF_021521415.1 Bidens hawaiensis | reverse complement strand
AGGTAACGAGGTCGAGATCATTCCACAGTGAGTTAATGAAAAATTGGACAAATTTGTTAAGTTCTAGCTATCAATTACGAGTGGTAACCATGCAGAAATGATATGTGAAGGTTAAGGATCAATCAATCTTAATAAATCCTTGATTTTATAGATCTTAAACAAGTGAGGAGAGGTGCGAATCACTGATTGAATCATTACAAAGCGATCTAGTCTGTGATATGATTTTACGAACTTGTGATTAGCTATACTGTGTATTTGTGTGTGACATGGGAGAGGATTTGAAAGAGTAACGAGATAGATTCAACAATAATAGAAACTCGTGAATTAGCAATATGTTACAGGGTATTTATAGAAGACGATACATTCGCTATACATCACATAGCGAATGAGCATCTCATATGCAATGCCATTCTCTAAACAACCTTAAGCCATAGCGAATGGAAATTTGTTCATTCGCTAAAAATCACTAGCGAATGACTCATTTGCTAAGAAAGATTTAACGAATGGATTCATTCGTTACAAACACCACATTCATTACATTCGCTATATAAAATGAATCCTCATTCGCTAGAAGCACTAACAAATTAGGTTGTTCGCTAACAATGATAACGAATATGATTCATTAGTTACACAATTATTCAATGAAAGAAACATGATCACAGTTGAATACAAATTTCATTAAGAATGAACTCATTGACTGAATGGTCATAGTCAAAATTAAGATGAAACCTAGAAAATCAAACAGGCCAATTTGAAATCTGAAAACCCTCAAATCAAAATAATTAATCTCAAAACATGAAAACATTAACATCGATATATCATCAATAACGACCTAAAATTGTCTAATTAGATTTTGATTCAGTTTTAACTATCAAGTTGTTCATTTTAAGTTCGTAAGGGTTTTAACGTCGAAACCCTATCAATTCCGTCCAAATCAATAAGTTTCAACACCAATTCACTATATAGTCTACCTTTTATGAATCAACGATGATGAATACAAGGATTTTAAAGTAATGATTTGGTTTTTAGAAAATTTTGCAAGAGTTCGTTTGACGGAAAGAATATTGAAAAATAATGTACCAACGAATGAACTGTTATTCGCCATTGTAGGGTTTTTATACTCCGTATAGTAATGCACAATTCCTAGTCATCAAGAATGGCTCATTCGCTAAAAAATGGCAAATGACCACTCATTCGCCACTCATATCGTTAAACAAATAACGAATGGGTTATTTTTCGCTATAGAATTAATGAGTGTAGCGGAAGCGAATGAAATTGATAACTAACGAAGCACATTCGCTAAAGTTAACTAGCGAATGACATCAATTCGTTAACATTCATAGCGAATGAAAGCCAAAGTTAGCGAATGAATGCATTTCCATTCAAACCCTTGTAAAATAAATATTTTACATTTCAAAACCATTATTTTGAAAGAAAACCCAATAAATGTTAACTTAAAAACTCATTGGTAACAATTTTATCAAGACAGTAAAAATCCCATATTTTTTCAAATTTTCAATCACATAGCTCGGTAATCGAAAATAACACCGAAAGAAAATCTTTTTGTTTTTTTTTTAAATTTAATATCAAACACACCGAAAATTTTTTTGGCTTTTTCAAATTTTATATCAAAACACGCCGAAATATTTTTATAATTTTTCAAAATACTGAAACAAACAAACTAAAATCAAAATACAATAAGCAGTACATATTTTTCTGAGAAAGATCGCGACATGAGATCATATTGACCAATAACGTCCTAATCGATGCTTCAATTTTGACATTATCATGCAAATTATCCAACGATTATTGCAGATATAATTGTCCACTTAAACTTTTAACAGATCCCTGTAGCTTTATGATACTTGTTAAGGTTCATTTAAGCCCAAATCATATGTGAACCCCACCGATCATACACAATTTTTTATATCTTTGAAGATATAAGTACAAATTTTATCTTTTGAACGTAGCTGAGTTATGGATCAGGTCCTTTAAAAAGTTTACTTTTAGGCTGTCACACCCCGCCAAAGCAGAAGCGCGAGCGTGTGACGTCATGTATACCGTAAGCATATGATTATCGCAAGCATAAATTTATATAGGATACCAATTGTTTAAAACGTTTACAAAACATGAGTTATTCGAAACGCATAATAAGATTTCAAAACCACTTTAAGTTATACAACGAAATCCTTCAAAAGATGGTATCCTATGATGCATAGGTGGGGTCCCTACTTGTATTCCATGACTTTGCTTTTAAGCTGAAAAACATACTCGAAAACATCAACATAATGTTGGTGAGTTCACTAGTTTTATAGTCGTAATATAAAATTGTTTTCCAAGAAAACTATAAAAAGTTTTACGTGTTCATAACACGAAAAACATTCTTGTTGAAAACGTTAGTAGGAATTCTTTGTTCATAAATAGAAATACGTTTTTACAAAAAATATCACAGATATTCCAAAGACCATATTTAGATAGCGTTTTCCCTTAATAATGATCAGTATCAGTAAAAATTTAGGGGCCGTAACAAGTAATTGTTTCCCCAAAAATTTCAGTAACTGTAACGATCTTACGTATAAGTATGAGTCAATCCTCGTACATCTAGCTTGGACTACAATTATCTTAATATATGAGTGTACCACGAACCTTGAGCTATAAATTGTATATGCTTATACATCTATGGGCCTCGCTTGATAACGTGTATTAGTGATTTGAGTGACCAACCATGATCAAAGAGTCAATCCATTAGTCTTATATGTATAATTTCATGCTAAGCCATAGCTAAAGGTTAAATCGTGAATGATCTCTACGATCCCCTAGTGAATGATCCTACAAATCTCTGGGTGAATGATCCTTTGATCCCAAGTGAATGACCTTACGATCCCAGTGAATGATCTTTCGATCCCAAGTGAATGATGTTACGATCCCAGTGAATGATCCTACAAATCCCTGGGTGAATGATCCTTTTATCCCAAGTGAATGATCTTACGATCCCAGTGAATGATCTTTTGATCCAAGTGAATGATCTTACAATCCCAGTGAATGATCTTTCGATCCCGAGTGAATGATCTTTCGATCCCAGCGAATGATCTTTCGATTCCAAGTGAATGATCTTTCGATCCAGTGAATGATCTTTCAACCCCAATGAATGATCAATATTTTGTAGTCTTGTGTTCGCATAAAACTTAGTTATATTGCATAAAACATGGTTATAAAATACTTCAAGCATAATATGGTCTTGTGATTGTATAAAAATAGAGTTGAGCATGTTTCTCCCCCGGAGTTACAAAAGCAGTAAAAAGCGTAAAAAGAGGGTAGTGAAACTCACCTGGTGAGCGCGAATTTGTAATGATGGTGAATATTTTAAAGCCTCGTCTCAACGTCGACCTATTAATGTCCTAACATTTATAAGGGCATTTTAAGTTCTAGAGGCATAATCTTCAAAGTGTATGTCGTTTATGCACACCGATCACCCAATAAGTTATATTCGTGTAATTTATGATGACCCATTAGTGATATATTCTTGTGGTTTCAATTAAAATATTTATATAAATTATATAAACATAACTAACCACACATAAAATACTTATATGAATTATATAAACATAAAGCATCGCTTTCACTTCAAATTTACTTGTGTCGGTTTCGTACATCGTCATTTTATTCCAAACGAGTGAAATCGATTTGGTAGAAAAATAAATATATATAAACAATTTATATGTTTATTGTTCTTAAAAACATTCATTTACTATTAACCAATAGTTTCTCTTGTAATCTCCAAACCGACATTAATTCGTGATAAATATTATGTTCTACGTTTAAGTTATATACTATCCCCGAAAATATTTAACATATTTCAACTTTAGTTTTAAATTTAACTTCTATCTTTATGTTTATAACGGTTTCGTCATTATGCTAAATAGTAGTTATTACATATCGCTTCATACGTCTAATTTATAGAGTTATAACCAAGGGTAGCATTTGAGATTTTATAAAAATACATAACCATATTTTTAACAAAATAACCCATAAAATCGTTTTTGTTTATTTAAATTTATGAAACCCATTAAAAAAAACTAGAATACGTTTGTTTTGTAGCCAAAATCGTATATACTCCTTTAAACTCATTTATCAAAAATACATCTTATAATAGCATATTTATTTGTTCCGGTAAACTTATATAGATTTCATCGATAAATATTTATTCTATCACTAATAGTTCTACGAGACCCTTTTCCATCTATTCCTTCGCATACATTTCCTTACGAAAGCATACTAATATATTTTATATAAATCTAACTCTTTGGGTGATTTATTTGGCATAAACACTAGTTTATACGTGCATAAGCATGAAATTAAAGTACTGGAAGCTTACTTAGTTGTTTAGGGAGTGCTTAAGACGATAATAAGTAAGAACTTGAGCTAGTTTCCACTCCGTGATTAGCGACAACTTCACGTTCCTAATCCTTGTTATAGATTGAAGAACGGTACCGGGTTTGATGCGTTTGGTCTATGCTTAGAGACCGTAGAGTGTTTTGGACCGGGTTCGGGTCTAATAGCGGATCGTATATGTGTCTCGGGCTGGGTTTAGAGCTATAACCGGGTAGTGCGCCAGTGGTGGGCGGTGTTCGGTGGTGGTTCCCGGCAATGCTTCAAAAGAGAGAGAGAGAGAGAGACGCGGTGAGGTAGAGAGAGAACCGAGTATCTGTGTGTGCATGCATGCAAACCAAGAGAGAGTTGAGGGTGGTTTTATGGTGGCAATGGAGGTGTTTTATGGTGGTGTGGATGTTCCGATCGGTGGCAATGGAGGTGTTTTGTAGATACCAGAGAGAGACAAGAAAGTTATAGGTGATGATGGGTGGGATGAGTTTGTTTTATTTTATAAGAGGGTGTGAGTTCAAAATATCTTAAACACGGCAGAAGCAAGTTATTGAAGTATGGTATGGGTCTTGCGTATGATAATGGTGCATGTCTTTTGATGTTTGAAGCAAATCTCAATCATTCAAAGACAAAAAAACAAGAGTATTGCAAACCGTTTGACTTTCTCCAATCATGTTAAACTATTTTTCTCTATTATCATTTTATTTTCTTTGAATAATTTCTTTTATATGTATTAGTGACCCCTTTTCAATTAGTTTTCTTTCTTTAAATATATATATATATATATATATATATATATACACACTCCATCTATATATGTGTATTTAGATTTGTGGCTAATCACGTAGTAAAAGTAATAAATTTCTGAATCATCATTGTTAGGTGATGTGCATGGCGTAAGTTTAAAAATGGATACGTTTGATATTGATATTAGTTCGTGGAGTAAAAATCGTTTGAAGGGTCGTTTCGTATTGAATGTTCGAATATTATATAAATATAATCATATATCATAGAGTTTGGACCTCATGGGTTCGCTAGATATGTTCGAGTTTTTTAAAAATATTACCAATAATAACATTGTACGTTTAGTTTTTCGGTGGCAATCCCTATAATTACCTAACGAATGTGGTATGCGAGAATGACTTTGCTTAACTCGCGAAAATTAATTGGCGCGCATTTAACAAAAGAAAATTAGCTTAACGCAAGTACGCTTAATTAAGTCTTAAAGCTGTATGGATGTTGGTCAAATTTGACGGGTGTCACATTCTCCCCTTGTTAAAAGAATTTCATCCTCGAAATTTGAAGTTGTACTACTCAACGCTTGGTATTATTTCTAATGGAGGGCGGTAATTACGGCTAGTTCTCGCGCTCCCTTGTAGCCTCGGGCCGGGCGTTTTCCTCAAGTTTAACATAATCTTTTGGAGTTTTGGGATTTTCTAATTAGTAACCTCATCAGGTTATTTAACGAGATAAGTTGGACGTCATCGAATAGAAATTTCTTTAGATAAATAATCAGTTCGTTGGCTAAAATATCCTTCAATTTGACACATGTGAAGTGTCATGAATAGTATCGAGTTCTTGTGGTAGTTTATATTATATTTTCCGGACCGATCTTCACTAGGATCTCAAATGTTCTAATATACCTAGGATTAGGTTTGTCACTTTTTTACTAATATAAGGACACCTTAAAAGGTATTATTATAACTATAATAACAATTATTATTATTTGAAGAACACTTTCGATAACTCGAATTTCAAAGGCATATCCCATTTTCAAAATGTCTTCAACACGTCATTTCTTTCTATTTCTCAACCTACAAGGGTCTTCGGATGGTGTGGTATACACACCAATTTACGAAATATACAACTATATATGGCTCGTTGAGAGAATTTTTTTTTATTTTTTTTTTATTTTTTTTGTCGACCATGTTGCGAAGCTCATGAGTTTTAGAAGAAATTGATCGATTGCGTATGAGTGATCCTCTAAGACTAGGATACAATCCTAAAAACTTTAATAGCTCCCATTAGCGCTTTCCTTTAGCTAAAATTACTGTGATTTATTAGTTAACTTATTATATTTTATATCGAGTGAGGGTCATTTATTTTGAAGGTAGCGTATATTTATATTCTTATCAAAAGAATAGTGGATATAGCGTTTATTTGTAGAGTGCGTACCATTTTTATTGGATAGGTCCTAGCGGGCACCGTTTGCTCCACTCATTCATCGCATATATTGGGCAGTTTCTCCTAAAATGGCCAGTGGCACCACACTCGTAGCAACCCGGATTATTCTTGGTTCGACAGTCTTGGGTTTTATGCCCCATTCTCTTGCAATTACTACACTTAGAGCACTTCCATCCATGGTGATATCCACACTTGTCGCACCTTGGCAGAATGCTGGTGTAACCTTTAGCAACAAACAGTTTCTTAGAATTTTGCTCCTCGAACTTCTTTTCTGTAGTTCCTTCCCGCTTCCTCTTATCCTCGAACCTTTTCTCTCCAATTTCTTTTTCCTAAAGATTCTTCCTCTTATCAGCACCTAACTTGGTTAACAAACCCGTGCGAACAGCTTCATCTGTTAAACTATGAGCTAGGGTTATAGCGTCCTTGATTGTTGAAGGCTTTGATGCAGTGACCATGCTACGGATCTGTGGTGAAAGTCCCCATGTATACTTTTTGATGCGTTTATACTCAGGGGTGACAAGATGGGGTACAAGTCGAGCAAGTTCATTGAATCTTGTAGTGTAAGCAACTACCTCAGCATCAATCATTGCTAAATCCCACAACTTAGCCTCAATCTTTGAAGCTCATTTCGAGGGCAATATTCTTCCATCATCATGTTCTTAAGTTCATTCCAAGTAAGTTGGTAAGCTTCCTCCCTTCCCAAAATTTGGATTTAAGAATACCACCAAGTTAAGGCCTCATCAGTTAGTGTACATGTAGCATACATAACCTTATGATCACCATGACAGTTACTGATGTCTAGCACAATTTCCATCCTTTCTATCCAACGAACGACACCGACTGCTCCTTTGGTGCTGTTGAAGCTTTTGGGATTGCAACCCAAAAATGTCTTGTAAGTGCATCCCTTCTGACTATTGTTGGTTTCACCTGAACCTCCAGATCCATTGTGGTTTCTTTTAATGCCACCACCTGCGACACCATTTCCTCCAACTCTGTTTTAACTAGCATGGTTTGCTTCATGCTGGGCAAATGCAGCAGCAATTTGTTTAGAGAAAATTTGTGAAATGACAGTCATGGTTACTGGGTGTGTGTCATCTTGGTTGTTGCGCGTGCTTTTTCGTCTTGGTGCCATTTTTTTTTGTCTGCTGATATGAAAAGGAGTAAGGAAACTTTCATATAATGATTGTCATTATATACACAAAAAGGAAAATGTAAATAAGCAACCACTACATAATATTCGGGTAGGAGAACATTTTGTTACTTGGTTTCAAGTGGTTTACAAAGTGGGAGAGGTACATGACCTTATTTACTAGACTTTAGACCAGAATATATCTCACTGGTACATCCTGCTTGTAGAAAGTTTGATAAAGAAATTGGGTTGGCAATGGTAAACTAGACAATTATCCTTCTAACTCTGCTTATCAACTGCAGTATACTCGTTGATAGAAGATCCAACCCTTCCTGGATATTTAGTTACTCTCGTCTTTCAACAATGCTCCATTTCTTCATCCGTCAATATTGATGGATTGAGAGATTCTATGGTTGTTGTCTTAATGGAGTGATGCAATGTGTCGTAGTAGTTTTAGAACCCTAACTGGCGTTTGTTCTATTTAGGAAACTAAATCCTAGTTAACAAATTTTTGATTTTGAACTGCTAGGACCATTTGCTCAAACCACAGAGTTCACCCGGACTCTCATGTACGGCTTCTTATTATTACGTGTGCACCCGTAATAATGATCGGCATTGCATGATCCTCCAAGTGTCGTCCAAGTTTGAGCTCACGATTCAAAGAACTAATGTATTTATTACCGGAGTTTGGATGACATAGGAGATTTATTTAGAGGTTTCATCGGAGCAGGTAGTTTACGTGGACATTTTAGAATGAACATCAAAAGAGGAGTCCTCTTGGACATGTCCTCGAATAAAGAACTTTTCATGGATGATTCGGTCCTATCACTAAAGGCGTAGTCCTCTATTTCCCGTCGTCCACTTTATCTTTCATTCTTCGATTTTGTATTGTCGCTGATAGGCAATGATTAAAGATTGATAGGTAACTATAGCATAAGATAATATACGGTTCGAGTGGACGACAAGGACGATATCCAGGACAACTATACTCGTAAATTGGATGAGAAACTAATGTATGCAAATGCATGTGCTATGAAAATGTTTTCAAGTTAGTCATTCGGCTATAGACTAGGTTCCCTAAGACACTCTAGTTCGCTATAACCAATGTATGCAAATATATGTGTATTTAGATTTGTGGCTAATCACGTAATAAAAGTAATAAATTTCTAAATCATCATTGTTAGGTGATATGCATGGCGTAAGTTTAAAAATGTATACGTTTGATATTGATATTAGTCCGTGGAGTAAAAATCGTTTGAAGGGTCGTTTCGTATTGGATGTTATATAAATATAATCATATATCATAGAGTTTGGAGCTCATGGCTTCGCTAGATATGTTCGAGTCTTTTAAAAATATCACCAACATTCGCATTGTACGTTTAGTTTTTTGGTGGGAATCCCTATAATTACCTAATGAATGTGGTATGCGAGAAGGATTTTGCTTAACTCGCGAAAATTAATTGGCGCGCATTTAACAAAAGAAATTTAGCTTAACGCAAGTACGCTTAATTAAGTCTTAAAGCTGTACGGATGTTGGTCAAATTTGACGGGTGTCACATAGCGCCTTTATTATAACATGTTTCCTTATTTTTCGTCCTTTAGACTAACTGGAATCCAATTTCTCCGTTAATTGGTAGCATGTGCTAGTCATCTGATAGGCAAGTAGGTAATTTTATTCCCATCAATATTAAAATACATAAATTGAAATTTATAAAGATTAATAAATGAATAAAAAATAAATAGATGGACCCCACATTAATTCTTCTTCTCCACCACCCCACCCTAACAATTAACTCATGTATTATTTGTTTTGCTGGCATCCTGACTACTCACCCCAACATCAACGGAAACCACTGTCAGGACTCACCAACTGTCCACCCATAATCTTCGCCACAAACCCCAAATATTTTGATGCTCTTCATCTCCCCTAAAATGATATCTAGAAAAAAATGATATTTGTTGCCATAAACGAGATCTAAAATTGGTGTGTTCTTTGTGTCGGATATGGTGGTAGGAGGCACAACATAACACATTGGTTCAATCATCTTCATCGTTTTCTGGTTCATTTACTATAACTCCTCCGTGTGATTAAACTTGAACAAATTAGAGCATCAAATTATCTACTCATGATCAGTCGCATAACCTCATAGGTCATACATTTTGCAATTTTTCACAAATCAAGATCCTCGACAGACTCAATGTTGTTTCCTTCTTACTTAAATTAATACATTAAATTTGGGTTTGGTTTTGTTGTTCGTGCAAATGTGTATATATATATATATACATACAAACACACACACACACACATATATATTGTCACACCCTCAAATTTCAACTAACGGGGTTTTACCGCGAGACGCGTGACATACCAGGATCTAGCCACTTGTCATACTAAACACTCATTTAAATTTAAAATATATCATTTATTATTTCTCATTAAAGGGGACAATACATTTACAGTATAAAATGCGTTTGCGGAGGTGTAAAAGTAAACATTTTAAAAACAAAGTATTATGTGCTCAAAAATGTACAACCCATCCAAGTGTGAAACCATATAAGACATGTATCAATGCTATAATGCGACTCCAACAAATTGCAAGGAAGTGCTCCTTAGCATACCTAGGAACCTGGGCAAGTATAAATACTCAAGGGTCAACACGAGGTTGGTGAGTTCATAAGTTGTAGTAAAAAGTAGTATTATAGTATATACAGGATACGTAGCATAAGTAGTGCATGTATAAGTAGATTTAGCACTTTTCAAATACCAGGGTAGCTAACCCATTTACAAGCTACTAGACATTTGAACAGAAGCTGACTGTTTGTATGCCTTCTTACCAGGTGTATCACAAAACACTGGCGATGTATGTTAGGACAATTTACACCCGTCTGACCTTCAGTCGAGTTATAGCAGATGGGGTTTGTCAAACTCAGTAGTACAACTTAAATTTCCCCACGATCCCATCTTAACGGTTCAAGGTATGTAAGCACTTTAAGTTGTTGAGTCAGAAATTTACAAGGAAGATTGGAATCTTCTCAACCTCCTCAAAGAAATGGCTATGTATAGACTTCGAGCAAGCTTGGACTTTCGAGCATGGATTTACTACCTCGAGCATGATGTCTTATGCTCATAAGACTATTTTTTGGAATTTCTTCTAAGTGTTGAAGGCTTCGAGCAAGTTACACTTCATCAAGCAAGGATGTTCTTCATCGAGTATGGATTGCCAATCGAGCAAACAACTTGATCCATCCAGCTTAAACCAATTATTCCGAGCATCTTGGTGGGTCGAGCATGGATACAATAAAAGAAGATCTCATATGTTCTAAGTATAACCTTCGAACATGGTTCAATCCCGAGCAAGCTTCCATGCCCGAGTATGCTGAAGATTGTTCGCAATAAGTCACAAGGTAGGATTGAAAAGATTGAGAAGAACATGCTTGCTCGTGGAACATATTCGAGCAAAGCAAGGAAAGTTATGAAGATTGAAGTCTGCTGGAGAAGAATATTTTCTACTGAAAATTTTCTAAGTAAAGTCTGCTCGAAGACACATTTCGAGCATGCTGTGCATTACAAGTCTGCTCGAGAAGGAATTATCATACTCGAAGACTTGTTTACTAAGTGTATTTATTTTGTCATTCATTATGTAATCATTAGAGTTTCTAGAAGGAATGTCTAGGCCTATAACTAGAATCATAGGTTTCATATACTAGGGGACGAGACTTTATAGATTACGAGAGCATAACAAACAAAGCGATTATTCCTCATTTATGCTACCTCGTACCGCCGTCACGAACCCTAGACATTCCATGCAACCTTATCACTGTTGTTAAAACGATATATTAATATAGTGAATCTTTGTCTATTGCTCCTATTCATTACTGATCATTCATTAGCATTCTAATCTTCATTCCCAATCTCTGACTACACTGATTTCTTTGGTATATTCAGAAGGCCTTTGGGTTATTAGATCTAGTATGCTCTTGTCACCTACTATTGGTTTTGCACTAGGCCCGATCCTGACAACTGGTATCATAGCTGTGTAAGCTCTCTGAAGGCCACGGGCTTGAAGGTTGAGTGTCAATGTTTGATGCTTTAAAGGGTTTGAGTGTGACTGCTTTCAGATCTGAAGAAAAGTCAAGCTATGGATGAACAAGAAGTGTCAACAAACAAGATACCAAGATTATTGGGAAAAGAAATTACATCAAATGGAAGGTTCTGTTTGAAGCAGCAGTGAACTATAATGATACAGAACTATGGAACTCCATTAGAGATGGTCCTTATGTTCCTACCAAAGCCCCGAATGCCAATGTAACAGTTGAAAGACTAATGAAAAAGAGGGATGACAAAGCCTTATCCATGATGAAGTTAAGATTGTCTTCGAAGATACTGACCAGTGTGAATCATCACACAAATGCCAAGGCCATGTATGATGCGGTTGTGGAGATGTTCGAAGGAAATGTTGAGCTGAGGGATATTAAGAAGGATAGATTGAAACAACAGCTTGACAGGTTCAAATTCAAAGATGGTGAGAGGTTGAAGTGTGTTCTACAGAGATTTATGGCAATAGTGAATGAAATCTGAACTACAGATCTACAGATCTCTGATTTTGACTTAAACAAGAAACTGCTCACATCTTTATCTGGTGAATGGTACACTGTAAGTAAATTCATCAGAGATAAGCCAAACTTTCCCAACTTTAAGTTGGATGATGTGATCTCATTCCAGCAGGTTGCAGAGCATGATTATTGAAAATCATATGCTCAAGGAGGAGAAACCTAGATTTCTAGTGACCAATGCACTAGTAGCTCCTTTGGGCAATGCATTAACAAGATCTCAACAACTTCACCCAATTGTTGATGAACTCTATATGTGGTGCAAGTCAGCAGAGATTCAACATCCAAATGATTGAGGACTATGATAGTGCATCAATAGCCAGTGGACATCTACCATATGTTCAAAATTCAGGACAAGGGAATGACTATTAAGCCTTATTCTCCATGTTTACAGACTCATACAATGCCTTTGTGGCATAGAACATAATTCACACTAGTGTGGTTCAGCAAGATTTGGAGCAAATAGATGCAATTGAACTGGAGGACATGGATCTTAAGTGGTAGGCTGCCATGCTGGCTGTGAGGAGCAAGAGACTATACAATAGAACTGGAAGATCAACTTTTGCTGGACCAAATGACAGGATTGGATTTGATAAACCGAAGGTTATCTGCTACAACTGTCAACAAACAGGACACTTTGCTAGGGAGTGCAATCTTCCTAGACAGTTTGGGAATCAAGTGAATCAAGCTCTCAGATTTTATCAAAATCAAAATCAGAACCAGCAGACATATCAACAAAGGGTCCAACCTATGAATCAAAATCGTTATCAAAAGAACATGCAACAACAGCAGACTCAACCACAACAAAGAAACAATCAGTTGCAAATTCAAGGAAATCATAACAGAGGAGCTATTAATGCCACAAATCAGAATAGGGATCAGGGAAATGTGATATGATTCCACAAGATAGGGATTTCGATTGGAGCAATCATGCTGCTGAGATAGAGAAGGTCAATGTTGCTTACATGGCTAAAGTCAATTAAGTTGGGCAATCTCCAAACTCCAAGGGACAGTCCACTGAAGTGAATGATGTATGGTATATGTACAGTGGATGTTCCAGGCACATGTCATGTGATAGAGGATCACTTGTCAACTATGAACAGAAGTTTTAAGGACCAGTTGCCTTTGGAAGTGATGAGAATGGAAGGAAAATTGTTGGAAGAGGAACACTGACAAATGACAGGGTGTCCTTTGAGAATGTGCTGCATGTAGAAGGATTAGAATACAACTTACTCAGTATCTCTCAGGTCTGTGACAAAGGATAAAAGGTTGGATTTGATGATCCACACTGCTTCATCTTAAAATATGAGTTTGTGATTCCTCCTTACATGATCATGATGATGGCACCTAGAGATGGAAATTTACATGAGCTGAGAATGAAGAATGCAATTTCTAGAGGTGGATCATGTTTTGTGTCAAAAGCTACTGAGAATGAGACCAGGATGTGGTATAGGAAGATGTGTCATGTGAATCTGAAAAATATGAACAGACTACTGAAAGGAGAGCATGTAACTGGACTTCCCACAAAAGAATTCAAGCTTGATGAAAAATGTTCTTCATGTATCAAAGGCAAGCAACACAAATCATCTCACAAGACAAAGTTAATAAAATCAATTGAAGAAGTGCTGGAACTGCTTCATATGGATCTCTTTGGTCCTGTGAGTGTTCCCAGCATTAGGAAGAAGAAATTTTGTCTTGTGATCACTGATGATTACTCAAGATTTACACGGGTGTTCTTTCTTGGATCTAAAGATGAAACTGCTGAACTAATCAAAGCATATGTGCTGAGAATGGAAAATCAGTTGGAAAAGAAAGTGAAGGTGATTAGAAGTGACAATGGGACAAAATTCAAGATTGGAGTAATGGATTAATTCTACACTAAAAAGGTAATTTTCAACAATTTAGTGCTCCAAGAACTCCTAAACAACATGGTGTTGCAGAAAGAAGGAACAGAACACTGATAGAGGTTGCAAGAACCATGATAGTTGATGCCTATCTACCTGTGACATTTTGGGCAGAATCAATCAACACTGCATGTTATGTGCAGAACAGGGTTCTCTTGAATAAGACTCACAACAAGACACCATATGAAATGCTATTCTAGAGGAAGCCTTATGTGAAGTTCTTGAAGCCCTTTGGATGCAAGTACTCACTGTTAAATACCAAAGATTACTTGAACAAGCTCCAATCCAAGTCATTGGAATGCTTCTTTGTTGGATATTATCACAGTCTAAGGCCTACAGAGTGTATGTGAAAGAGCACATGTGTGTTATTGAGCCTTCAGACATAGTCTCCACTGAAAATCATTTCAACAATGTTGGCTATTTGACTTAGAGAAACTAATTAAATCTTTCAAAATTACAATGAAGATTTTGGAGAACATTTATTGAAGACAAGTGTTCTTGAGCCAAACAATGAAAAGAAAGTTGATTTAGACAAGTTATGGTCGAAGGTGAATGGAACTGGAGGAGAATTTGAGTTCTAAAGGAATGAGATTGAAAATGAAGCTAGTTGGATAGAAACTCAAAGTGGAAATCTAAATGTTGAGATTCCAATGAACTCAAATGACACAATGCAAGAAGATGTAGAGACTGCTACAAATGAAGCACCTGTAAGTCAAGACATGTTTCAGTCACTAAAGTGGAAATCTAAATGTTGAGATTCCAATGAACTCAAATGACATAATGAAAGAAGATGTAGAGACTGCTGCAAATGAAGCACCTGTAAGTTAAGACATGTTTCAGTCACTGTTTGACTCTCTACAAATTGGAATCAGTGAAGCCTCTACATCAAATCATGGGAACCACATGGAAGTTGAAATACATGAAAATGAGAGACAAGAAGAAGAGGCTGATTTAAATGTTTGTAACGTGGAAACAGAGATAGTGGCAGCTCCTATTGTTCAATCAACCACAACTCAGAGACATCATCCTATTGAAAATATCATTGGTGACAAGAAGTTATTTAGAAAGAGTCAATAGGCTTAGATTGTGATGTTATTCAATGTCTAATACTTAAAACTGAACTTGGCTTAGTTTCCCTGTTTCACCAGCTAGGCCAAGTTGATTGTTTATGCGTTTAGAAAACAGTTATGAGTATGTAAACTTGGGTAAATGTGTTGGTTGATAAAATGATTAAGTTATAAAAAAAGATCACAATTTAGGGGACTGGATTCGTTACGGGGCTCATTTCCGTTAATTTATTCTGGTTTGGAGAAATACACGCACAATTCACCCAAATTGTCCGGATTTCTCACAAAAAGTTCGGTTTGCTTAATTAACCAAAAAAATATGACTTTTGATCTTTCTCGATGTTCTGATATTTCAACAGTTTTGTAAATCACACACTCGTCAGTTTTTATCCGGATTGAATTTGTTTAATCTTTAAGTTAGCACAATTAATTATCCGTTTATCATTAGATTATAAAAATTTAGCTACTTACCAATTAAAATATGTAGATTTTTATAAAAATATTTCTGAAAATATTTCCTGATTTTTTGATTTATAAAAATTCATTGTATATGCTTTATTTAACCCGGAAATCGTCCGTTTATACCAAACGATTTCTAAAAAATCCAAAAAAATTCCTGAGTGATCAAGATACTTCCCAAAACAACCTGTGAAATTTCCAGAATTTAACAATCTTTCCAAATTATCTTTTCATGCCAAAAACGATTGTAAAGACCCGAATAAAGGCGAATCTACAAAGCATAGCTAGGGTTTTTCAAATGATCCCAAATTTCATATGTGATCATATTATAGGAATCTAAGTTCCCATAAAATTTCATAGTTTTCAAGCATTTTAAGTATTTTTCCCAAATAAACGTCCCAATTCGGTAATAAATTCGTCAAATATTGTCGGATGGTCGTAAAATTACCAGATTTGGACAGGGACTAACAAATATGGTCCTTGATGTCCCTGCAAAATATTACAAGCTAACAATATGCACATCACAACCTAACCCTAAACAGCCCGTAATCGAGCAATTCGGCATTATCTTTGCGCTTTTTTGTCGTTTTCGCTCTCTTAATCAAATTTCTAGGTCCTTGTGCTTCTAGGTAAAGTAGATACAGGTCCTATATTACAAACCAAGCATGTAAAATCAACAAAATAACCTTGGAACTTAGGGTTTCGATTAGGGCTTTAAACCGAACTTTTGAACCGTAAAAACGTCGTTTAAACCCTCTAATCCGTGTTTATGGCAAAAAAACACTTATCAAACTAAGTTCCTAACCATGTGTATAATAAAACCATATTTTTGAACAATTTTTAGGGACTTTGCATGGTTACGAGTGATTTTTGGTAATCAAACTATGTTTATAAGTAATTAAACATGATTAATTCAAGTTAAAATTAATTAAATGTAAGACCCCGAATCCCGGGAGTCCTACAGTTGGTACTCATCCATGATACTTATAAAAATACTTAAACTTGAAAACAGTTCATTTCATTAAAACAACCAATTCAGAGTATAATTCAGCGGAAAAAGCATAACTAATAAAATAAGTTCCCAAAATCCGGGAATTATGCCCAAAACCAATTTAAATATATTTGATAAAACTTTTAAAAAGAAATGTTTAATATTTGAATCTTCCATCCACGTATGCCCTTCACCGTCCAAGTAGCTTCGTGCACGTCCAAACGATAAGGCATCCTTCTCCTAACCTGAAACTCACACTAACATGCACACAAAGTCAGCTTGAGCTGAGTGAGTTCATGTTTTAATAAATAACATCAATAATAGTAATCATGATAGTCATTCCAAGGATTTTAAAATATAAAAGGGATACATCAGTTAGGCCATCATCATCAATAAATAATCATTCTTATATATATATACATACGTATATATAAACGTCTTTATAAGTACATCCCTATATATATATATATATATATAACATCCAAGTAATAACATCAGGGTCGAGCACACGTACAACCCAAACACGTAACATCTAATCCAACGTATGCAAACACAAAGTAGGCATACGTAACATCCGTAGTCGATAATGACTACTAACATCGCCAAATATTGGCCATACAATAATACATACGTACATACGATAATATCATCTCAAGGCCTACTCTATACAAGTAAGCCCATCTAAAATAATTTTAAACAATTCATCAAGCAAAATCGCTTAGGTGTGCATGCTAGCCCAAAATCTTAAAAAAAAAGGGGCATCATGAACTCACCTGTTACAAGACACGTATTTACCACGAGCTAGAGAACCCTAAGTAATCCCAAAACTCAAACACCTGTTGGTTTACATTCAAACGTTACTAACGACATCGAAAGGACTCGTTTATCCTACGAGATATTCTAACATGGTTCGAGTTACCTAAAGCCTCAACCTCATCGAACTCAATCATAACAGCCCCCCGGGGCCTTACATTCACCAACACGACCCTCAGATACTCCCGGGAATAAATAATTCCCAATTTACCCCTGGAAGCACTAGGTGACACTAACACGCGCGTTTAAGAGTCGTTTAGGCCATTAACATCCAAATCAGCCCTGTGTGGACCCAATATGATAAAATCACAGCCAAAAAGTCCACACGACGCTACACGAGTCAAATGGGTTGGTAACTCGCAAGTACAACGCACCAACTATTCAATAAACGCAATTGCGCGTTGTATCGATCCGTTTGAGAAACCGACAACCAATTCAGCCCCACAACTTATAAAAATGATTTTTCAACATCCCGTACGTCAAATCAAGTTCCCCCGAGCTGAACCTGACATATTGTTCAAATGTCATTGTTGGCCCCTTTTCTTCTTTTTGTTTTGGTTCTTCATGTAATCCCAGACCAAATTCATCTTCAGATTTCTTTTCATTCATTGCTTCAAATGTAGTAGCCAAGCTCTCATCAGCTTGTTTTCTCAATCTTTCCTTCTCACCTTCCTCTTTCTTCAAATTTATCAACGTCTCTAGGACCTTTTGTGGAATTTCATCCTCATCTTCTTCTAGTTCAGCATTTCTTAACTCCATTACTTTCTTTACTGATTCAACCTCTGCTACATCTAGGTCTTCACATACATTCTACTCTAGAATTTCATCACTCGAAACAATTTTGGAGTAGCCTTGGACTTAAAGTCCTTTTCAGATAATCCTATGCCCTTCCCCTTCAATTTCCTTTCTCAATCTGCTCAGGGTTCTCTTCTTCCTCTTCATACTCCCCCTCAGCCTCAGCTTCCTTTTCCTCTTCATCATACTCCATGTTTATTAACTTCAAGACATTTATTGTCTTATCTTCATAATTTTCACTGCCTTCATCATCATACAATTTACTGATCATTTCCAAGCCATCTTCATAATTCTTCCCTTGTTTTGGTGAATATGAGGTCTTCTCAATGTTGGTGCATAAATGTCAGTAGTTCATAGTCTAGTGTCTGTAATCGAGTCTGTAATGTTATTTATGTTTTTGTTTAAGCGAAGTTGTTAACATGTTCGCCTAGGCGAACTTGTTGAACAAGCGAAGTTATGGACAACTTCGCCTGAACATATCAGGCGAAGTTGTCGTGTATATATAGTCCTAGGTTACGGGCTGTTTAGAGTTAATCGTTAAGTTAATCGAGTTGATCTAAGCTGGTTTGAGTTCATTGTAACGTGAGGACGAGAGTCTGTATCAGTGATTCATATCACGTGAGTTCAGTTATTAATATATAACGTGTTTCGGTTTATTCGTGTGTGTTTGTTTGATTTGCTTTCTACGCTCGTAACGATCTACGCAGGGATTCCGCACCTGAGTAGACCGAGATATCTCGTGTGATCCGTCCAGGGAACCTACATGTGGTATAAGAGCCTTAGGCTCTTATGCTATGGTTCGAGATCTGCGTTTTGGTGTTTCTGGCACGTTTCTGTGCGTTTCTGGCCGAACAGCGCCGCAAGCAAAGTTATTGTTCATCAGGCGAAGTTGCCGTCACTGTTCGTAGGGTTTAGGCGAAGATATAAGGTTAAGTGAAGTCATCCACAACTTCGCCTACCTCACAAGTTCGCTTATCAGCCAGGCGAAGTTATGGACAGGCGAAGTTAAGGAGGAGCGATGTTAACTTTAGGCGAAGTTAACGAGTTTAAAAAAAAAAAAAAAAAAAAGAAGAGTATTTTGGTGTTTTCGTCTGTATGGCCAGGTGTACACGATTATTGTGAGACCGGAGATGTTGTTCCGTCAACGAGTGAAACTTGTTATCTCTGGGTCTTACGTGTGAACAAATACGCGTCAACTCTGGATATGGAGTTGAGTTTGTGAATGGGATATTGATTGAAACTGGATATTGACACATATTTGGGTGTTTGTGGGCAATGAAATTGTTGTTGTTCGAGGTTGACCAACTGAAGAAAGTCAAATTGAACTGAAGGTTTTCGTCATTACTGGATTGCGGTCAGAGCATATTATTTATGTTATTTTCAAGGCGTTCGAGAATTGGATCCTGAAACGTGATGCTCATTTATTAGAGTGAAAATTCTGGAACAAGTTGGATTTAATCAGGAATTAAAGTGTTTATGTTCGTGATCGTTATCCCTGGTGATTGAAGATGCTTCAGATTAATTAATGGTCATGTGCTAGATTCTGTCAAGGTGGTTTTGTGATGAAATTGATCACTTGATGTTGAGTAGTTGAAGATTAAACCTTATCATATGCCGACGAGTTGGTGAAGTTGTGGAGGACGCCCAACTTCACGTGTTGGTGAAGTCAGATGGACTCACGTGATTGGTTGAGATGATCTATTGGCACGAGGATGCATGCATTTCAAAGACCTCAATCATTATAGTCGGAGAAGCTTACACTGAAGGGGAGATCTGATATGGAAGACGCTGGGTGATTGGGTGATTTGTGAAGCTACAGGACAGTTTCAGACACGGCTGGTTGATGAGCAAACAGAAGATCATCAGTTAAGAGGGAGTCTGTTGGTGCATGTTTTGTAACAGATGATCTTTTGTGTTTGTTAGAATGGAGAGCAACGGTCAAAGGGGAGACTGTTGGTGCATTTTGTGACCGTCGCTATGCAATTCTGATCAGCGGAACGCCACAGGCGAAGTTAGCACAACTTCGCCTTAGGCGAAGTTAGAACAACTTCGCCAACGGCGAAGTTAGGACAACTTCACCTTAGGCGAAGTTATCACAACTTCGCCATAGGCGAAGTTATGAACAACTTCGCCTATTGAAGCCCAGGCCCGAGAATGTTTTATATATATACGTGTGTCTTGTTTAGTTTTGGTAATCCAGTAATTCAGAGAGTTGTGTGTTACAGTTTGAGTGTCGAGAGAGAACAAACAGAGAGAGAGTGTCGTTTGGGACGACCCGAGGTAGAGCTCACCTCGGGTCGGACGTGTTTCTGTTTATGTTACGGTATGTAACGTGTTTGTTTAATTATTATTATAAAGAATCTGCAGATTTGTTTATCCCGTTCTTGTATTTGTTCGTGTATTTGTTCGTGTACGTGTTTGTGTTGTTCATCTTGTACACCATTAACGAGTCTAGGAGGATTCCGCACTCCTAGACCTCGTGCGGATCTCGTATCGATTGTAAGTTCCCTGGACGGATCACACGAGATATCTCGGTCTACTCAGGTGCGGAATCCCTGCGTAGATCGTTACGAGCGTAGAAAGCAAATCAAACAAAAACACACGAATAAACCGAAACACGTTATATATTAATAACTGAACTCACGTGATATGAATCACCGATACAGACTCTCGTCCTCACGTTACAATGAACTCAAACCAGCTTAGATCAACTCGATGAACCTTAACGATTAGCCTCGCCTTGTTTCTTATGATAATCCCTTTCTCATCTCTCTTGCACTTAAACACCCATTTTGTGCCTATCGCATGCACATGCTTCGGTTTTTCAACCAAAGTCCAAACTTCCATTTTCTTGAATTGAGCCAACTCTTCTTGCATTGCTTCGACCCACGAGCTGTCCTTGAGAGCCATTTGATAATTCTTCGATTCAATCTGGCTGATAAAGCAGGTGTACAAGCATTCGTTGATTATCCCTGTCTCCTTGATGCTTGTGTAAACACAGGTGTGCTCATTCAAGCTACGTCTTGTTTGTACACCGGAGGACACATCACCAATCACATTCTCCAAAGGGTGATTTTTATGAATTCTCGTGGTCGGAACAGAACCGACATGCAAATTGTCTTCCAAGTTAGAAGAGATCTCGTCAATGGTTGTTTCATGCTGAGAGTGAAATGGATTGAAAAATTCTTCTTCAGTCGAGGTAGCAGGGGTATCGACAGCATTTGATGAGGAAGGTTGACATTTATCGATCTGCTGTCTTTGCAATAGGTTTTCTTCCTCATCGAGGATCATCTTCGTAGCAACTCTCTCTTCTTCTTCAGCAATATCCAAATACGGTATGTTAAAAGACTTAAAAAGTTTAACATAGTCGAAAAACTCAGCAGGTCCGTTGCTTGGTTTTGGCGGTTGGTAACTTGTGATATCGGTGTTACACACCACCTCAACCTTGCTGGTCGATGTATTGAAGACACGTCTGTTGGGAGTCCCAACAACATAACCGACTAAGATTCCTTCATCGGCTACTTCACCAAATTTAGAATTTGTCTTCAAAATCGAACAAGGGGACCCGAATGGTTCAAGACCACTCAAGTTGGGCTTTCTCCCATGCATAAGCTCATAACACGTTTTACCAAGTCTTTTAACGGTTAAGACTCTATTCAGAACATAACAGGCTGTAGCAACAGCTTCAGCCCAAAACACCACAGGAAGCTTTGAATCAGCCAGCATTGTTCTGGCTCCTTCAATTAATGTTCTATTCTTCCTTTCAGCCACTCCATTCTGTTGCGGTGTATACGGAGCGCTGTATTGGTGTTCAATCCCTCTGTGAAGGCAGAAGATCTCCATCTCAAAATTCTTGAACTCCGTTCCATTGTCACTCCTGATGAACTTAACCCTTTTATCCATAACGTTCTCAACTTTGGTAATCAAATTCTTCACCATCTGAGCCGTTTCGTCTTTTGATTTCAGGAAATACACCCACGAATATCGTGAGTAGTCATCAGTGATCACCAAGCAATAAGAAGTTCCTCCTAGACTTTTTGCATTCACGGGCCGAAAAGATCCATGTGAAGCAACTCCAGAGTACTGGTAATTGAATTGACTTTCTTGGTGAGATGGGATTTCTTGTGCTGCTTTCCCTTCTTGCACGCTATACATTTATCTTCAAAATTGAAATTCTTCAAGGGAACGCCCAGCACAAGTCCATTCCTGACAATGTGGTTCATCTTCCGAAGATGAATGTGCCCCGTTCTCCTATGCCACAATTCGGACTCTGTTTCACTCGATTTTGTCATAAGGCATGATTCTACCGTGGCCATTTCAGTTGATCTCATATCCATTATATATGTATTTCTTTCACGTGGAGCCTTCATCACAATCCACTCCTCTGGTATCTGAAAACCAGGTTTCAACACAATCGCCTCATTCTTTGTAAAATGAACGGTGTACTCCTTATCACAGATCTGCGACACACTCAGCAGATTGTGCTTCAATTCTTCTACAAAGTTAACCTTCTCCAAAGTCATCTTTCCGTTTGACACTGTTCCCATTCCAGTAATCTTGCCACCACTTTCACCGGCAAAGCTAACTCTCCCCCCTTGAACAGGTTTCAAATCGTGTAACAAGTATTTGTTACCCGTCATGTGCCGGGAACAGCCGCTATCTACAACCCAAAGATTGTTGGCAACCCTGTTCAACTGTTCCTGCACAATAAAGCAAAAGATTAGAATTTAGGGACCCAAGACCAATTGGTCTTGGATCTATACATCCCAAACTTTGGCTTTCCAAAGTTAGTATCTTGATAATTCCTGTAAGTCCTACTAGGATACCTCCTTGTAGATTGATTGTGAGGCCTGCCAAACCTTAGTGAATTGAAAGAATTATAGTTTGTAGTTTGGTTATTAGCAGTGTAAAACTGAGATTTGTTTCTATGAAAACCTGAATTAGTCATATTTTTGAATTTTAAATGGTTTTCATTTTTAGCAGCATGATAATAACTATTAGGCTTATTCTCAGTTTTAGTAGGCCTTACACCTCTGAATCGCTGCTTCAGAGGGCAATCTGCAACTAGGTGCCCTAATTGATTACACCTAAAACAACACCTATGCTCAATTTTTTTATCAACCGGTGTTTTAGATGTCGAGGCTTTATTACCCCCCGTTCGTCTCACATATGGTGGGACGTACGGGTTTAGTGAAGTACTCTTTTTATTCGTCTTATCTTTCTCTCCACCATTTGGTAATACCACCTCATCTTTTGCCTTACCAGACTCGGATGACTTATCCGAATCCGATGAGACTGGACTTGGATCAGAAATTTTAACACTTGAAACAGGCGAACTTGTTTCGTCTCCACTAACATTTGGTTCTTTACAAGTTACTTTAACTGGTACTGTCTGAGCAACCTCAAAGTCAACAGATTTCTGAACACTAGGGTTAAAAGTGTAATTGTGATTGTACGGTGGTGGAACCTCATGATAACCGATTCCTCCCCTCTTGACAGAGGAACCTTGATCACTAACAAGGTGATCAAGAATAGCAGAGGAATTTCTGAACTGCTCCAGTTTTCGATTCAGTTCCACCACTTTCACCTGGTGGTCAGCAATCTGTTTTTCTCTCTCAGCAATTAGTTTGGTCTTTTCTTCTAAAACTTCATAGCTTAAATCAATCACTTCAATTTTTTCAGCAAGTTTTGTTTTTAGACTTTTAACATCTTTTTCGCAAGCTTTTATTTTAATTTTATAATTATTTTCTCTTGATTTAATAAAGGATGATCTTCTTTTAAAGTTTTAAATTCAGCATCCAACCTAACATACTGATCGGTTATAGTTGCTAATTGCTCAGACAAGTTTTCACATTTAGAGCATGTAAGTTTAGAACATACCTTGGAGAGCTGGTCATTAACGTCTGCCATAAGAGCTTTTTCCTCTCCGGTAACCTTCTCACTTTCTTCAGTTTCTATCTTTGCCAAATTTTCCTGCTCAAAAGTTTCTTTAGACAGCAGGTTCCAGTTGTATTCACCATCTTCTCTGGACATCATCGCACTATAATCTTTAGAACCTCCACTTTGCTGTGTAGACCTGCCCTGACTTCGTTCTACACGCTCATTCCTGCATTCCTTTGCAAAGTGACCGTTTTGTTGACAATTGTAGCATCTCACCTTTGCCTTGTCAAACCCCGGCTTTCTACCGACAAACTTCCTTCCCGTCTTTCTCATAAACCTTTTTACTCTTTTCACGATCATGGCCATTTGCCATTGTAAATCCATTTCTTCCATATCGTCAGCATCAATCTGATCGTAATCTTCATCCAACATAGCTGGATCAACAACCTTCCCTTGAATGTAGTTCTCATAGGAAGCAATGAAAGAAGCATAGAGACCAAACTGCTCTTCAGCAGACTTGACACTCATAGGCATCTTGGAGTAGTTGTTGCTGGGAGAACTTGGAGAGCAACTACTCTTGCTTACCTGGGGTTGAGAACCACTCGATCCAGCTGCTACATAGCAAACATCCCCATTTGTGTTAACTGACACATGCCCCTCATGTGATGAGTTGGGGCCCGACTCTCCCTTTGTGTAGTAGGCAGCGGATTCAGTCTTCGATCCTGAGCTAGTGTTGACTTTAGCTCCATACATACCTGGATCTTGAACCTGATCCATAGGTGTCTCTTTTCTGACCATGTTAAGCTCAAAGGTTCTGAGCTTGTTGACTGCCGTTTCAAGATCATATGTGGGAAAGTCCTTGTCTTCCCTCATCAGCACAGTGTACATCTCCCATTTTGGTGGAAGAGCATCTAGAAGCTTCTCAACTATTTCTTCTTCTCGGTAGGAAATTGAATAGTTGCTCAATTCAGTCATCAGATGGTAATATCGAGTGATAATATCATCTAAGGATTCATTCTTCAAATACTTGAAGACTGAGAACTGGGTTTTGAGCAATTTTATCTTTGAAGCACGGATTCCTACATTCCCTTCAAATCTGTTCTCAAGAGCTTCCCAAAGCTCTTTTGCTGATGTATACTTTCTGAACGTATGAAGGATCTCTTGAGGAAGAGCCATAGTAATAGCAGCATGAGCCTTGCTCTCGGCCTCATACATCTTTTTCTCTTCTTCTTCCATTTTACTATACTTTTTAATTTGATCACGACCTTCATACTCCATAACTGGTGGAATATAACCATCCTGGATGCATACCCACATCTTCGCATCCTAGTATTTGACGTATTGTATGAACCGATCCTTCCATGCAACGAAATCGGTTCCCTTAAGCAATCTTGGGGCCTTGGTAGCTGACCCTGCTTCAACTTCCATCTTCACTAACTCAGAGATGTTGATCGACGACATCTTTCCCGAAAAGTAAGAAACCTGAAAAATTAAGAAATTTTTTTTATATTAAAGTACTGTAGGCGAAGTTACGGATAACTTCGCTTGAAGTAGGCGAAGTTGTAGAGAACTTCGCTGAAGAACTTCGCTGATTAAACTGCTGATTAACTTCGCTGATTCTTAACTTCGCTTGAGGTAATCGAACTTAAGAGGTAGGCGAAGTTGTAGAGAACTTCGCTTGAGTTAGGCGAACTTGAGAAGGTAGACGAAGTTGTAGAGAACTTCGCTTGAGTTAGGCGAACTTGAGAAGGTAGGCGAAGTTGTAGAGAACTTCGCTTGAGTTAGGCGAACTTGAGAAGGTAGGCGAAGTTGTGGATAACTTCGCTTAACCTTATATCTTTGCCGAAACCCTACGCACAGTGACGACAACTTCGCCTGATGAACACGGAAGATTTGCAGATCTGTAAATCGGATTTTAACGAGGTTTTTGACGGTGTAAAGGCTTGAACACGATGGTAGGAGGTAAGAATGATCAAAAACACAGAAAACACGTCCCGCGAATAGTCGAAACGGGACGATTTCTACACCCGCGTGAATATCCCGAACCACACAATCGAGCAAATGCTCTGATACCAATTGTAGGTTCCCTGGACGGATCACACGAGATATCTCGGTCTACTCAGGTGCGGAATCCCTGCGTAGATCGTTATGGATAAAAGGGTTAAGTTCATCAGGAGTGACAATGGAACGGAGTTCAAGAATTTTGAGATGGAGATCTTCTGCCTTCAGAGAGGGATGGAACACCAATACAGCGCTCCGTATACACCGCAACAGAATGGAGTGGCTGAAAGGAAGAATAGAACATTAATTGAATTAGCCAGAACAATGCTGGCTGATTCAAAGCTTCCTGTGGTGTTTTGGGCTGAAGCTGTTGCTATAGCCTGTTATGTTCTGAATAGAGTCTTAACTGTTAAAAGACTTGGTAAAACGTGTTATGAGCTTATGCATGGGAGAAAGCCCAACTTGAGTGGTCTTGAACCATTCGGGTCCCCTTGTTCGATTTTGAAGACAAATTCTAAATTTGGTGAAGTAGCCGATGAAGGAATCTTAGTCGGTTATGTTGTTGGGACTCCCAACAGAAGTGTCTTCAATACATCGACCAGCAAGGTTGAGGTGGTGTGTAACACCGATATCACAAGTTACCAACCGCCAAAACCAAGCAACGGACCTGCTGAGTTTTTCGACTATGTTAAACTTTTTAAGTCTTTTAACATACCGTATTTGGATATTGCTGAAGAAGAAGAGAGAGTTGCTACGAAGATGATCCTCGATGAGGAAGAAAACCTATTGCAAAGACAGCTGATCGATAAATGTCAACCTTCCTCATCAAATGCTGTCGATACCCCTGCTACCTCGACTGAAGAAGAATTTTTCAATCCATTTCACTCTCAGCATGAAACAACCATTGACGAGATCTCTTCAAACTTGGAAGACAATTTGCATGTCGGTTCTGTTCCGACCACGAGAATTCAAAAAAATCACCCTTTGGAGAATGTGATTGGTGATGTGTCCTCCGGTGTACAAACAAGACGTAGCTTGAATGAGCACACCTGTGTTTACACAAGCATCAAGGAGACAGGGATAATCAACGAATGCTTGTACACCTGCTTTATCAGCCAGATTGAATCGAAGAATTATCAAATGGCTCTCAAGGACAGCTCGTGGGTTGAAGCAATGCAAGAAGAGTTGGCTCAATTCAAGAAAATGGAAGTTTGGACTTTGGTTGAAAAACCGAAGCATGTGCATGCGATAGGCACAAAATGGGTGTTTAAGTGCAAGAGAGATGAGAAAGGGATTATCATAAGAAACAAGGCGAGGCTAGTCGTTAAAGGTTTTAATCAACAAGAGGGGATTGATTATAATGAAGTGTTCGCTCCTGTCGCAAGGTTGGAAGCCATTAGATTGTTTTTGGCATTCGCTGCTTATAAGAAGATGAAGGTATTTCAGTTGGATGTGAAGAGTGCGTTTCTGAATGGGAAAGTTGATGAGGTAGTGTATGTTGAGCAACCTCCGGGTTTTCCTGACCCAGACTTTCCTGATCACGTGTACAAGTTAAGCAAGGCATTGTATGGACTACATCAGGCACCTCGTGCCTGGTATTCAACTTTATCAGATTACTTGCTTGAAAATAGGTTTGAAAGAGGGAAGATAGATAGCACGTTGTTCTTCAAGAGAGATGGAAGCGACTTCCTGCTGGTGCAAGTCTACGTGGATGACATTATCTTTGCTGCATCAAGAGTCTCCATGTGTCAAGATTTTGAGGCCGTCATGAAAAAGAGGTTTGAAATGAGTGCTATGGGTGAACTAACTTTCTTTTTAGGATTGCAGGTTGATCAGAAGAAGGATGGGATGTTCATTCACCAGACCAAGTATGTCCATGATGTGCTCAAACGCTTCAAGATGGAGGACAGCACTCCATTCGACACTCCAATCTGCGTCAATCACAAATTGGGTGCTGAGTCAGACGGTGATCCATATGTGGACCCAACTCAGTATCGGGCTACTATAGGTTCTTTAATGTACTTAACTGCTTCTAGGCCTGATATAATGTTTGCTGTTTGTCTTTGTGCTCGTTTTTAGGCAAACCCAAAGGAATCTCACATGAAGGGTGTGAAGAGGATCTTGCGGTATCTCAAGGGCAAACCGAAGCTGGGGTTGTGGTACCCGAGAGGAGGAGACTTGGAGCTAGTCGCTTACACAGATTCTGATTATGGAGGGTGCAATCAGAGTCGGAAGTCAACAACTGGAGGATGTCAGTTTCTTGGTGGCAGATTGGTGTCGTGGCAATGCAAGAAACAGACTTCGGTCGCAATATCAACCTGTGAAGCAGAATACATGGCAGCATCCAACTGCTGCTCCCAGGTTC
Source organism: Bidens hawaiensis (assembly GCF_021521415.1). Taxonomy (NCBI): domain Eukaryota; kingdom Viridiplantae; phylum Streptophyta; class Magnoliopsida; order Asterales; family Asteraceae; genus Bidens; species Bidens hawaiensis. The sequence continues at coordinate 68,411 of NW_027499776.1, read as the reverse complement.
TTTGGATTCAACAACAGTTGCGCGACTATGGTCTGAATTTCTTACTTACACCTATTTGCATTGATAACACAGCTGCTATCTCAGTAACTAACAATCCCGTGAAGCACAGTAAAACTAAACATATTGACATACGTCATCATTTTATACGGGATTGTGCTGAGAAGAAACTGATTGTGCTTGAAAAGGTGGATACGCTTGATAATTTCGCTGATCTTTATACTAAAGCGTTTGACAAAACAAGATTTCAAAACCTTATCGAGCTGAATGGGATGATCAATCCCGAGTAACCATGCTTTTCATGTTATATTTAAAAAAAAAAAAGTCACTATCGCTTAAAATATGTCGGTTACCTCAGTTTGAAGGACTTGTCTTCGGATATGTTTTGGTCCTCATTTTCTACTTGTAGATTTTGAGGATAACCATTAACCAGATGACTGAAAGTGACCGGGGCGGTTTATGATGAGTTTTCATTCTTTCGCTTAAAATTAGTCGATCATATTAATTAGTTAGAAGGACACATACTAGTATGTGGTCGGTCCAGCTGATCCATTGGATCTTCGGGATAGCCGTTTACCTGAAGACTTTGTTTTGGTCGGGGCGATTAATGTTAAAAATTTTTTTCTTAAGGGAAATGAAATTATTTTTCAAGTCTACTACTTCGTAAGAAGTTCGTTAGCTATGTTTAACAGAAAATTGATCCAACCTTGCAAAATGATAGATATACTGATTCTGTGTGCTTAACTAGTGAAGTTATTAGGCTTAAAAGGCTTTAGGACAGTTATTGTATGTCATGGTAGCTTTTTATGGTGCGTAAAAGTAGATGTGATACAAACTAAATCTACTTGATTTTACGTGGAAACTCCTTACGAGTTTTGCATGTCTTCATATATATCTTTTCGAATGATAGGCAGAAAAGCGATTACCCAGTCATACACGAGCCCGTAAGTGTTCTGATTCCCGTGAAGTTAGTATTTCAAGAAACTGCAGTGATCCAGATTCGGGACTTGCAGTTGTTTACTACTCTGAAGTCTATATGAGTGTTTGATTAAAAAAAAAAAAAAAAAAAAAAAAAAAAAAAAAAGCTTATGAGTTATTGGAACATTCTAGAGTTCAAAATATCAAGACTTCTTAATCTGGAGTAAGAAAGAGAACGGGAAGCAGATGAAGAGTAATTACAAACTTAATCAGACACTAAGGGTCGAAGTCAATTCGGGGTGACTTGGGGAAAGTCAAATACGCTTTGAGAATAGATAGGAGGCATCATAATCTCTGAATTGTTGCCCACTTAAATTTTAAGGCTTAATTGAACCTAACTCGTATCACAGAAACGATGAAAACCATCTTAAGTATATTTACTGCTTACAACCTGTTTCCTTATGTCATAATACAGCTAAACACGGATCTATGTGACAGTCACGTAGTTAGTATGATTCCTGTTCTGATCTTTTCTTAAACGTAGCAGTCCCTATCGAGACTGAAATTTGATCCTTTGTACTTTAATTTTTTTTTTTAAAAAAAAAGTTTTTCGTACTTAGGTAGTTTATGATTTTATAACTGGTTACTTGGACTTGATCGTGTTATTTAATTCTTAAAGGGAAGTTTTAAAAGTAAATTGCAAAATGTTCAAATTATAAGGGTTGATTTTATAAATATAGGCGATGTTGTTAAACAGGCGAACTTGTGAGTAACTTCGCCTAGGCGAAGTTAACCGTAACTTCGTCTGTATAACTTCGCCCCTATATAAGGATTTTCAAGAGTCAAAACTGTTCATAATTTCTAAATCTCAGCGAACTTATTATCGATTTTCACAGCGAACTTATCTCCGATTTTCATACGTTTATCTGTTTTCGATTGCAATCAGTATTCAAGGTGTGTTTGGGTTCTATATCTTATACTCGATGTCGATGTTGTTAATCCTAGGTTGTTTCGACACCCGGTTAACGACCTCGGACGTTCGAAACCTATACCCGATTTCAAAACTTGTTTTACGTGTTCATAAGCAAACTGATCGTCCGGACTGCCTTAATACCATGTGTTTTAGTCTCCTAAATCGTCAAAATTGGCCTAAACACCAGATTTTCGATGTTTGAATCAAACTCACTGTCGCCGATTCAGTTTCAGGCGAACTTAAGGTTTAGGCAAAGTTATCCGTAACTTCGCCTGATGCTCAACTTCGCCTGAGGCGATGTTGTGGTGAGGCGATGTTGTCATTAACTTCGCCTGGACCTTTTAAAATTTTAAATTATTAGACGAACTTAAAGATGAAGCGAAGTTGTTCCCAACTTCGCCTCAACTTTAACTTCGCCTATACAGAAGTTATCACAACTTCGCTCATGGTGATAAGCGAACTTGTGTTAAACCTTAACGTGTATCTAACTTGGTTCGTTTGTTGCAGATATGGCTGCAGTAGCAGGTGCTGGAGGTGCTGGAGGCGATGACGGAGATAACCAGAGGCAATTTTTTCCGGGTCACAATATGTACATTACCTTAGACCCGGAAGTGAGCGGAGTTGAAGACTACCGTGAGATCATCACATTCCACATTCGCTCGAGGATATTCCACTCAATCACGACGACTCTGCCGATATCCTTACCCAATATCGAGGATTTCTGGCAGACGGTGGAATACGATTGCCGTGTTGAGCCCCCGGTTATGCGAGCAACCGTCAACAATCAAGAGGTTCAGTTCTCATCTAAACAAATACGGGTGGCTTTACCTTTTGGGGAGGAGACTCGGGACGACCCAACTGACTTTGTGGCTCCGTTTCGTTATGGAGCATTCCTACGAATGGGATATTCTGGTCCCTTGGGCGATAACCAGAGACGGAAGGGGTTCCTGCTCGATCAGTGGCGCTTCCTCATGCACGTCATGATTGTGTGTATGTCTGGGAGGAAGGCGGGTACTGACGGAATGGGTGCGACCATGCAGTCAGCAATGACTGCTCTGACTTATAACAAACGTTATAGCTTTAGTCAGATGGTCTTTTATGAGATCGACAGACAGAGAAGGGCGATGGCTCGTGAGCGGTTCATAATGTATCCAAGATTCATCCAGATGATCTTAAACCATGTGGCTCCAAATTTGCCTCAACGACGCCCAATACGATACGTGGAGAGTGTGAGCAAACGTATCTTTGCTCAATGCCGTACTTCGAGTGCGAGGAGCAAGCCTGAACGTCGTCCAAGGCATACTCCACTCTTTGGGTTCTTAATAAACCCGGGGTATGTGCCAGCTCGGGGGGATGAGTTCAGAGACCCTCAACCACAACAGGCAGGAGCAACTCGAGATGTACCTACTGTGCCTGTGGTGTCGGCTGAGGAGGATGTAGACCTTGATGCTGCATTTGGCGGCCAAGGATTCTTCGACATGGACCGTTTTGATCCACAAGAAGAGGTGCAGGTCTCTGCTGCACAGGTTAGGGAAGTGCGTGTTACTAGAGCAGCTACGACGGTGGCTGACTCAGATCTTGATGATGTTATGGATGAGGCGAGAAGGATGTTGGTGAGACGAGAAAGGACGATTGGGAAGAGAAAGAGGACAGTTGATGATATTGAGTCAGAAGAAGAAGAAGAGGATATTCACAAGCTGATTAGACGATCAAGACGTGAAAGGACAGGTGCAGGTATGGGAGCTGGAGAGACTTCAAGAGTTGTACGTTTTGCTCCATCCGCACTGTCAGGTATGTCGATTGTTCCTACTTCTGTACAGGTTACAGGCGCCGCGGATGTTCCCGTGGTGGCTACATCAGCTGTCGGCATCCCATCCATCACACTACAGACGACGACTCCGGAGATTGTGTCGTTACCACCTCCAACGCTTACTCCTTCAGAGGTGGTGGCACAATTTGTAGAGTCTACCGTCGTTGCAACTGCAGGTTTGTCGGTCACGATACCACCTGCGGTTACGTCCACAACTGCTTCTGATGTCCCGGTTACATTCGAGATCCCTCCTCAGTATACTCAAGACACATCTAACATGAGGTTTGATTTCGATGCAACCCTCTCAGACTCGGAGAGAATAGCTGCACTTGAGCGGGTCGTGGCTGAACAATCAAGGGTGAATCTTGTCCAGACCCAGGCTATTCAACGCCTTGTAGCAGAGAATCAACTACAGTCGTCCCTCCTGGTTGAACATGGGCGAGTTATAGATGCTATGAAGGAGTTCTTGGCATCTCAGGGGGAGACAGGCTGTAGAGGCGACGAGTAAAGGACGAAGAAGCGTTTTGATAGAGACGATGATCCCAATGCACCGAAAGGTGCAGGTGGTGAGTTGCCAAGAACTACTCAAGCTCTTGGGACTTCCACAGCTCAGGGGGAGTCTGCGGGTGCAGTTGGTGGTGATGAGGTGGTGATGGTTGATGATGATGAAGATGTGATTGACGCTTTGAAAGAATTGGATGATGATATGCTAGAGGATGATGTGATGTTTGATGATGATGTGCTGCCTATTGAGGAGATTGAGAAGATTGGAGCACAGATTGTGATTGAAGAAGATGTTGAGGAAGGTGAAGTAATTGAAGAGAATGTTGAACACGAGATCCCAGATGTTGAGAAAGCCGATATGGGTACTGAGATGGAAAATGATGAGACTAAGTGGGAGGAGCAGCCTAGGTGGAAGGAAGGCTGTGCTCATTGGTTTATTAAAACTAAGAAGCCTGCTGTTCCAACCTTGTTCAAGAAGACTTATAATATCAAAGGCTACGCTGAGTCGAAGAAAGGAATTATTTGTTGGCTGTATGATGAACAATTAAAGTTGTTTGTGGTGAAACGTTTTGATGGGATTCAGTATTTTAAAAGAATGTTGAGATCTCTCAATACATTGCCTGAATGTGAGGTGAAGGATTTGGCTAGATTGGGGCTGATCAATAGAAGCGACGACAACATGGCAAGGGTTATTGGGAAGATCGTGTGGAAAGAAAGCATAAAAGAGAAGAAGTTTGAGTTATTAAAGCCACAGAAGGGAAAGCTAGTGGAAGATAAAGAAAGGGGAATGAGAGCAGATGGCAAGCCATGGATGGTAATGAAGTACAAACCGATTCGATGCATTAAGGAGGTTCCAATGAAGATTATGCCTCAAGATGTGTTTAAGAATCTTAAATGGTGGTATGTTGATTGCCAGACTGCTGAAGCCGTGATGGAACACGAAGACGAACAAGAAGTGCTGAGGGTGTATGATCCGATGCATCTTGTTAACTTATCGAAAGCTGATCTGCAAGTGTTGAATGAAAAGAAGATATTCTATATTCCTGCTTGGAAAGACGAAGCGAGGAAGTATCAGCGAGTAGTCACGGTATGTGTTAGAGAAGGAGTGCATGCGTGAAGATTACAAGACAAGTGCTTAAAGATCAAGATATGAAGCTACTGCCAAGGGGGAGTCTGTTGGTGCATAAATGTCAGTAGTTCATAGTCTAGTGTCTGTAATCGAGTCTGTAATTTTATTTATGTTTTTGTTTAAGCGAAGTTGTTAACTCGCCTAGGCGAACTTGTTGAACAAGCGAAGTTATGGACAACTTCGCCTGAACATATCAGGCGAAGTTGTCGTGTATATATAGTCCTAGGTTACGGGCTGTTTAGAGTTAATCGTTAAGTTAATCGAGTTGATCTAAGCTGGTTTGAGTTCATTGTAACGTGAGGACGAGAGTCTGTATCAGTGATTCATATCACGTGAGTTCAGTTATTAATATATAATGTGTTTCGGTTTATTCGTGTGTGTTTGTTTGATTTGCTTTCTACGCTCGTAACGATCTACGCAGGGATTCCGCACCTGAGTAGACCGAGATATCTCGTGTGATCCGTCCAGGGAACCTACACTCAACCTCAGCTTGCTCCAGGATTCGAATTCTCCTCAGAGCCTTTTATAATGCCTCTTCTTAGGCTGCATTCTTCTCCTTCAACTTAATGTTCTCAAATTCCAGCTCCATGTTCTGTACCAATAAATCTTCATTAATTTTTGTTGGTGAGGATGATGTTGTATCTTGGTTAGTAAGGAGTCCCATCTCAGATTCACGCTAGTTTGAGAATGATTCAGGTGAGAGTGGTATGATTGGTCGAATGATGGGATAGCTTTCTTGGTTTGTGTCGGAGAGTTGATCAGATTCCTTTAATGGAGATTTAGATGGTGAGGATATAGATTGTTCATTTAATGGTTCGGTGTCTTGCGAGGAATGTTTTGGTTCTTCAATTGGTTTTGGGTTAGGTGAATAGTCATCATTATCAGTAACCGAATCTTGTGAAACAGGTGGAGTGATCATATGGATGGTTCCAGTAATCTCTGTTATCACATTATCAATGAATACATCATCATCCACAAGTTCATTTTCCTTCTTACTACTAGCCACAACTGGCACTTCATCTTTCTCATCAACTTTGTGAGTTGGTTCAACATTAACCTCCACAGTCTTAACAGGCTCTTGTATCTCTAGATTCGTATTCAAGTTCACCTCATCACCAGCCTCTTCATGAATAGGCTTAATAACTTCATTAATTGGCTTATCAATTTCATGTTGTTGTTCCACTTGGGGTTCATCAACAACATTGTCATTTCTAGCATCATCACCTCCATCTTAATGATCATCATCATCATTGTCACTTGCATCTGATTCTTCTTCACTATAATTTTCATCTGATTCTTCAACCTCTAGTTCAGGTGATTAAGGAACTTCCACAACTTCAAAATTATTGTCCAGTAACCATGGAAGTATGTCCCATTTTGCATTCTCATTATACTGACTCCTGGCACCCTTTATTCTCTTGTAAACATTAGGATCTTGTAAACACAGATTCTCTCCTTTAGTGTTAAATCCTTGTAATGCCCTATTGATCAAGATTTGTCGGAATCTTAGATACATAAAAAAATTCTCATGTGGTTCTTTTTGGGCATTGTTTACCAACCCATTGAATATCATTCTCGAAAACTTGAATGGCTAGTTGAATAGAATAGCAACTGTTACAGTGACACGCTCTCTGCTAAGTAGAGTTCAGGTTCCTCTTCTTAGTGATAAACTCTGTATAACATGGTGAATTAGGAACCGATATATTAAAGGAAACATCCCCTTTTGGAATTGACCCTCATGAAGAACTCCTTGATAACCCCTTGTCTCTTGAAAAATTCTGAGGAGTCTTTGTGTGGAGTAAGAGAGTTTCACATTGTGATTGTCAATTAGCTGAAGTGCCTCTCTTATTGATTCTTCGGTTATCTCTAGCTCATGACCAAGGACTGTTGCCAATATCCGTTGTCTATTTATGTCATCTGCATCTTCTGCCGAACCCCCAGAAATCTGTAATATGATTTCTATAGATTATGGGGTTCTCTGTAAGAGCCACTTGAAGGTTAGAGTTGTTTAGAAAGTTTATAATGAACTCCAAATCCCGGTTCTCTTAGTCTACAACCAGATGGGCATACATGTAATGCTTTTTCTCGAATTTCATCTCCATTAGATCTGTAAAACAAAAATAATTGTTAGTAACAAGAGAACAGAATTTAATAGCGATAGTAGTTAGAGAAGATGGTCGTCATCATAACCTGTTCCTTAACAATTTGTGAACCTAAAAAATCAAGATAATCAGTTAGTAAAAAACTCAATCGAAACCCTAATTCTAATGGTCAGAGAATCGACCATAGATAATCGATTTCTTACCAAGTTAAAATCAGAGCTAATGGCTAAATCCGAAAGTAAGTGATAGCAAAATCGAGCTATTGCTAATCGCACAGGACGCACGAGTAGAGGTTATTTTGTAAGAGAGGGAAAAAGTGTTTGAAAAAATTTCTATGTCCCCCTTTTGTACCTAATGCTTGGGGTGTAAAACCCTAGTTTGTCATTTAGTGCAATCAAGGTGTATATAGAATTTGAAATCACATAATTACTCTGCTCGAGCAAACTGCCAAAGAAACTGTCATTTAGTATACTCGAAGGCATTTTTCAAAATGTGCTCAATAATACTCTCTTGAAAAATGGTCAAGTATTTAAACATTGTTCATTTAGAGGTTTGCTCGAATACGAGTCTACTCGAGAGAAAACTTAAAACAAATTATGTTTACGATATTTCAAACCTGTACTCGAATTAAGCTTGTGCTCGAGACCATACCTTAACCAAAATTATCATTTCAAGTTAGCACACAAACATTCACACATACTCGTTTACAAATCATACTCGAAAGTATTGCCAATGAACACTTAACGCAATCAGATAATCAGTATGCTCGTAAATAGATAGAAAAATTTCAACCAAGGAAACTACTCTAGTCCTAAATGAGATGTGCTCGTTATACTTAGAGAAATAATCTTTTGTTAAGATTACTACACATTCGAAGATGCAACCCTACTCAAAAGCTCCTGGAGTAATTTTATTTGGCCACATATGCTCAAAGAGCACAACTCACACTTCAAGCATAGATTCATGCTTGAAAAACTTAGAACAATTTTCATTTTACAACTTTGTGCTCGTAGAGCAAAAATTTCAGTTCAAGCATCGTTTATGCTCGAAACACTTAGAAACTTATTCAAGCATGAGAACATGCTCGAATATACTTGTATCTTTTGAAAACACACAGTCGGAACAAAATAGTCCAATGCCTAACAGTTTAGACATATCCACTCTCAAACTTTTACTCAAATCATCAAAACTTCATTGTTTGGACCTTGAATCGACTCCATAATAAGTTTAAGGTGAAAAAGAGATAAATTTCAGTTCTTTGTCATTTCAAAACAAATTTTATAGAAAGATATAAACTTGGGATCATATTGATTAACCACTTCACAACACTTCATGGCCAGCATTATTATGACTTAAGTCTGGTTGATAGCAGGTATTTGAACTTAGCATGATTATCACTACTTTTTTGATATGTTTAAGGTTCAATTAATGCAAAAGAATTGAATGGTTAACATTTGGATTTAGATTGTCCCTAATCTCTTCTCATAGCTTATTTAGCTTTCTCCAAGTCACCCCAACTAGACCCTCTGATGTATGGTCAAAAATATTTTATCTATTTGAACAGTTGTGAAAAATACAGACTTTAAGGTTAAACGTTGGACTTACATGCCATCTCGACTTACATGCCTTACATTCAAGGTGTTTAAGTCTTATTTGTGTGCCCCACCTCTATAGTTCTCTGAGGCCCTTTAAGTCTGTTTATTTTGATAAATATAATAGTTTTCAATACCCCCCCTTTTTTTACAATATATATATATATATATATATAGGGAGAGGATTAAGAGAGAACTCCTTCATAAAGAGAGAACTAGAGAACTATTAAAGAAATATTTTTAATTTAATTAAAAAAATATTTTTAAATTTCTGTTTTTGCCATTATTCTTATATTTTGTTAACACTCACTCAAAAAAAATAAAAAAAATAATAAAATAATAAAAAAACTCGCTGCAGTGCACATATGCAATATATCGACTTTTTTCTACTGCATATGTTCACTAGTGTGTATTTTGATATGTGCAATAGATTTAAATAGTATATATGCAATTTTTTGTATTGTATTAGTGCAATAGTGTTATATTACATACAAAAATTAAAAAATCGATATAGTGCATATATGCATTAGTGTTGTATATTACGTATACCCAATATTGTGCATTACATACAATTATTAGTGTTGTATTTGCATATATTCAATAGTGTGTATTGTATAATGCAATTGTGTTGTATTATATGCAATAAAACACTATTGTATATATGCAATACACATTAGTGCACATATGCATTACATCGACGGTTTTTTTTATTAGTACACATATTCATATATCGACGGTTTTTTTTAGGAACAATATCATCTTATTAGAAGGAGGAAAGAAAAAAAATCGCAAAATATTTTTTAAAAAAAATTTAAAAATAATTTTTATTAGTTCTCTAGTTCTCTATTTAAGAGGAGTTCTCTCTAGATCCCACCCATATATATATATATATAGGGTGGGTTCTAGTGAAAACTCCTCTTAAAGAAAACTTAAAAACTCCTAAAAACTATTTTTAAATTTTCTTAAATTTTTTTTGAAGTTTCTTTTTTTCCATTATTCTTATATGTTGTTATTGGTTCAAAAAAAAAAAAACCCTTGTCGGTAACCTCGTCGGTATAGTGCGCATGTGTAATAGTGTGCATTGCATATATGAAAAAGTGTTTGTATTGCATAAATACAACAGTATTGCACATATTTGATACACACCATTGTATATATGCAATATAAGACTAATACACACATCGAATACACATTAGTACGTATGTGTAATACAACATTAACGCACATGTGCACCACATCGATTTTTATTTTATAATTTATTTTAAAAACACGATATTGAATATTCCATTCAAACTCATACAGTGTTTTATTTCAAGCAGGTACATCCACAGTAAGTGAGTGATCTTCACTTAAGCTCACACAAACAGCATACATTTGAATCACTTTTCATAGACATATTTCTCTTCAAAACAGTTAATTCAATCTTAATTTTTAAGCAACAAATTTTCATCATGTATACAATCATGCACTCTTAAACTTAATATCAAGAAAATCACAATCAGGTAAACAAAGCATAGTCAGTAAAGCACATACCAGAAGTTGACACATTCAATACATTTAACATTAAACATATATTCAAGCAAGCATTTCACATACATATCATTAATCAGACTTAATCAGCGTTTATCATTTCTAGGGAATTTAATAGAAAATTGAATCTGGTCTTATCTAAAGGTTTGGTGAACAGATAAGCCAAATTGTCATTGGTTTCAACCCTTTTTATTCTATTAGTCTCTTTTCATTACAGTCTCTAATGAAATGATGTCTGATTTCAATGTGCTTAGTTTTGGAATGATGAACATGATTCTTAACTATGAACATAGCAACAGTGTTATCAATGAATATAGGAGTGAGTAAGAAGTTCGGACCATAATCCAGCAACTGGTTTTGAGATGTTAAGTTCATTTTATTCAATTTGTATCTCATCTTCAAGTAATGCAGATTCTAAATTGTTGGCTTGTCCTGATTTAGATGTTTCATTACTTCCAATTTGTAGAGAATCAAACAAAGATTGGAGCCTATCTTGAGTGTCGTTGTCTACATTCACAGCAGCTTCTCCATTCTATTGCATTGAGTCACATTCCAATTCATTGGTTTAAACATTCAGACTTTCAGCTTGAGTTTCTGGATCAACTGATCCATCCTCATCCAAATCATTCTCTTTGTTCTAAAATTTGAACTCTCCTTCATTGTTAGCTACCTTTGACCACAACTTGTCCAAATCAATCCTTTTATGTTTCTCTAGTTCAGCAACCACTTGTTTTGAACAAACTTTCATTAACATCTTCACTATAAATTTTGAAAGATTTGATCAGTTTCTCTAAGTCAAATAACCAACTTGGACCATCAACATTATTGAAATGATTTTCATTGTAGGCAATGCCAAGTGACTCAATCACACACATGTGCTCTTTCACATATACTCTGTAAGCCTTATATTGTGTTGAATATCCAACAAAGAAGCATTCCAATGATTTGTATTAGAACTTGTTAAGCTAATCTTTGGTATTCAACAGTGAGCACTTGCATCCAAAAAGCTTCAAAAACTTCACATATGGCTTCCTTTTGAATAACATTTCATAAGGTGTCTTGTTGTGAGACTTATTCAATAAAACTTTGTTTTGCACATAACATGCAGTGTTGATTGCTTCTGCCCGAAATGTAACAGGTAGACAAGCATCAGCTATCATTATCCTTGCAGCTTCTATCAATGTTCTGTTCCTTCTTTCTACAACAACATTTTTTTCAGGTGTTCTAGGAGCACTGAACTGTTGAAGTATACCCTTTGAAGTGCAAAATTCATGCATCACTCCATTCTTGAACTCTGATCCATTATCACTTCTAATCACTTTTACTTTTTTCTCTAGTTGATTTTCCATTCTAAGAACAAAGGGTTTGATCAGCTCAGCAGTTTCATCTTTAGTTCCAAGAAAGAATACCCATGAAAATCTTAAATAGTCATCAATGATCACAAGACAGAATCTCTTCTTCCCAATGCTAGGAACACTTACAGGACCAAAGAGTTCCATATGAAGCAATTCCAGCACTTCTTCAATTGAGTTTATTAATTTGGTATTGTGTGATAATTTGTGTTGTTTGCCTTTGATGCAGGAAGAACATTTTTCATCCAGCCTGAATTCCTTTGTGGGAAGTCTAGTTACATGCTCTCCATTTACCAGTTTATTCATATTCTTCAGATTCACATGACACATCTTCCTGTGCCACATTTTTGTCTCATTCTCCGTGGCTTTTGACATAAAGCATGATCCTCCACTTGAAATTGCATTCTTTATTCTTAGCTCATATAAGTTACCATTTCTTGGTGCCATCATCATGATCATGTTAGGAGGAATCACAAACTCAAGTTTTAAGATAGTGTGAATTATCAAATCCAACTTTATATCCTTTGTCACAGACCTGAGAAATGCTTAGCAAGTTGTATTGCTATCCTTCTACATGTAACACATTCTCGAAGGACACCTTGCCATTTGTAAGTGTTCCTCTTCCAAAAATTTTCCTTCCATTCTCATCACTTCCAAAGGCAAATGGTCCTTAAAACTTATGTTCATAGTTGACAAGTGATCCCCTATCACATGTCGTGTGCCTGGAACATCTACTGCCCATGTACCATACATCATTCGCTTCAGTGGATTATCCCTACACACATAAACACAAGATAATCAGGTACTGTCTAAAATACAAACTTCAACAGTTTGTACATCAGCGACAACAAATCATTCAAACCAAGTGGAACTGGATCTTCATGAGAAACTTCTCAAGACTCATCTGAGTCATAACCAATATCAACATTTTCAAATTCATTCTTTGTTTCACACTGTTCAATTACAAGACTTTCCCTTTTAATCATCACTTCCTTTTTTTTACAATTGAAAACCTCTAGGTTCATAACCTTGTTTCAGCATGAACTTATCATCACCATTCAATATTCCAGGTTTTCCTTTACTTTTTCCTTTTGAAGTAGACCTCTTTCCTTTGACTGACTTGTCTGTTTCTCTTGATGAGTCACTTAACTTCAGAACAGCCTTTAATCTCTTCTCTAGTTTCACTCTATCTACCTCCATATCATCTTCATCCTTTTCATTTCTTAAGTATTTTCCATACTTCTTTTTCTATAATGCCATATCCTGACCACAAAACTTGTCTGGAATCACAAATTCCTCTTCTTCTTCTTCTTCTTCTTCTTCTTCTTCTTCTTCTTCTTCTACTAGCAGGAATCATCATGGTGACCATAGAAATCACATTTCTTGCACCAAACTTTTGCAAAACTTCCAAGATCTTCTAAATCCTTTTCATTTGAGCTTTTATCACTTGGTCTTGGGAAGTCAAATCCCAAAGAGGTTTTTGCATAAGAACACTTGCTGACATTGACTTGTATTGGTCCACAAACATCTAACTTGTGCGGCTCTTTGGCTTTGACAAACTTTATCTCTTTCAGTTTCATGAAGGTGCTTGTTGATCTTTCTTTCCTTTCTGTCAGTGTTCTTCTTCTTGGTGCAAGTTCAACTTATCCAATATCAAATAGTTCATGGTTTGAAAAGACAGGATAGATGGTTGAAGTAACAGGAGTTTTTGTAGAACTTTCAGCTCTGTCATTTCTGTACTTTGATCTTCCACACAAGTCAAATACATGATGTTCTCTTCTCATTTTCTCATAGTCCCTTTTCAGCTTTGGACTTTGTCTTGGCACGTTAGGTATTCCTTCATTAGCTTTCATTTTAGCTGGTTCCTTGATATTTCTCTCAGCATTTGATTTCCTGCTTTTGCAGCTACATGAGCTACCTTCACTTGAGTATTCACTTCTTATCTCTTTTGCCTCAACCTTCTTTTGATCAACCTTAACAGGTGCAACCTTCTGTATAACTACAAAGTCACCCTTCTTGTCTACAGTCACATTTTCTATAGTTCAACAAACTCCCTTTTATCCTTAAAGACACTCTTAAACTATTTTATGTACTCTTCTCTCTGTTCCTTATCCACCTTCAATGGATACTGTCACAGAATGGAGGTGGCACTTTCTTGTATTTATCTTCCGGATTCATCTTCTCTATGTGCCCCACAATATTTCCTATGGACACAAGATTTTTTAGAAAGTCCACCTGAATTTGCAGTTTAGTGTTCTTCACTTTCTCATAAGTGTATATCCTTTTCAAACCATCAATTTCCAGATTTAGCTTGGACTGAACCCTGTAGGATTGCATACAATCTTCCTCTAAACTCTTGATTTGATTGTCATCTGTAGTTTCACTGGATCCATAGACATTTAGAAGTACATATTTTCTACCACACTCACTCTTCCATTTTCCAATCTTTCTATTAAGATCATCAATAATAATTAAATGATCAGAAGTAGAAAGTTCAGTGGGTACCTATGAGTTTGAAGATTTCCCAACATCATTGACTTTAGCCATGTAAGCAACATTGGTCTTTTCCATTTCAGCAGCATGAATACTCCAATCAATGTCCCCATCTTGTGGAATCATAGTCACAGTAACATTTCCCTATCCCTATTCTGATTTGTGGCATTAACAGTTCCCCTGTTCTGATTTCCTTGAATCTGCAGTTGATTGTTTCTTTGTTGTTGTTGAGTCTGCTATTGTTGCTTATTCTGTTGATAAGGGTTTTAATTCACAGGTTGGCCCTTTGTTGATAGTTCTGCTGGTTCTGATTTTGATTTTGATAGAATTGGGCTTAATTCACTTGATTTTCAAACTATCTAGGAAGATTGCACTCTATGGAAAACTGTTCTGGTTATTGATAGTTGTAGCAGATAGCCTTTGATTTGTCAAATCCAATCCGGTCATCAGGTCCAGCAAATGTTGATCTTCCAATTCTATTGTATAGTCTCTTGCTCCTCACAACCAGCATAGCAGCCTGCCACTTGAGATCCATGTCCTCCAATTCATCTGCATCAATTTGCTCCAAATCTTCTTGCACAACAATTATGTGAATTAAGTTCTTTGCCACAAAAGCATTGTAAGAGTCAGTGAACATGGAGAATAACGTTTGATAATTAGTCCCTTGTCTTGAATTCTGAACATATGGAGATTGTCCACTGGCTATTGATGCACTGTCATTGTCTTGAATCATTTGAATGTTGAATTTCTGCTAACTTGCAACACATATTGAGTTTGTCTCAGATGGTTCTTCAACAATTAGGTGCAACTATTGAGATCTTGCAGATACATTACCCAAAGGAGCTACTGGTGCATTGGTTACTGGAAAGCTGGGTTTCTCCTCTTTTAGCAAGTGATTTTCAATCATCTCATGCTCTACATCCTGTAGAAATGAAATCACATCATCCAACTTAAAGTTGGGAAAGTTGCTTTCTCTCTGATAAATTTGCTTGCAGTGTACCATTCACCGGATAAAGATGTGAGCAATTTCTTGTTTAAGTTAAAATCAGAGATCTGTATATCTGTTGTTCTGATTTCATTAAATATTGCCATGAATCTTCTTAGAACTGACTGCAACCTCTCACCATTTTTGAATTTGAATCTGTCAAGCTGTTGTTTCAATCTATCCTTCTTGATGTCTCTTATCTCAACATTTCCTTTGAACATCTCCACAACAGCATCATACATGGCCTTGGCATTAGTGTAATGATTCACACTGGTCAAAATCTCCCAAGGCAAGCCTAACTTCAACATACGCAGGGCTTTGTCATCCCTCGTTTTCATTTGTCCTTCCATCACTTGAATGTTTCCTGTTGTGTCATTAGGAACATAAGGACCATCTCTAATAGAGTTCCACAATTCTATATCATTGTAGTTCACTACAGCTACAAACAGAACTTTCCATTTGATGTAGTTTTCTTGTCCCAATAGCCTTGGTATCTTGTTAGTTGATACTTCTTGTTCATCCATAGCTTAACTTTCTTTAGATCTGGAAGCAACCACACTTGATACCCTTTTAAAGATTCAAACTTTGACACTCAAACTTCAAACCCGTGGCCTTGAAAGAGCTTACACAGCTCTGATACCACTTGTCAGGACCGGACCTAATGCAAAACCAATAGTATTTGACAAGAGCACACTAGATCTAATAACTTAAAGGCCTTCTGAATACTGGCGGAATCAGTATAATAAGAGATTGGGAGTGAATATAAGAATGAAAAGTAAAAAAGTGTACGTAATAGATAAAGATTCACTATAATAAATATATCGTTTGAACAGTGACAAGATTGCATGGAATCTCTAGGGTTTTGTGACGGCTGTACGAGGTAGCATAAATGAAGATAATCGCTCTGATTGTTATGCTCATGTAATTCGTAAAAACTAATCCCCTTGTGTGTGAAACCTAGGATTCTATTTATAGGCCCAGATATTCCTTCTAGAAACCCTAATGATTACATAATGAATGACAAATAAGTACGAGTGTAAAAACAGGTCTTCGAGTATGATAATTCCTTGTCGAGCAGACCTTGTAGTGCATGGCGTGCTTGAAACATGTCTTCGAGCAGACATTACTTAGAATATTTTCTTCTCCACCATACTTTAGTCTTCATAACTTATCCTTGCTTTGCTCGAATAGGTTCCACGAGTAAGCATGTTCTCCTTAATCTCTTCAATCCTGCCTTATGACTTATTGTGAACAATCTTCAACATACTTGGGTACAAAAGTTTGCTCGGGATTGAACCATGCTCAAAGGTTATACTTGGAACATTTGAGACCATCTAATTGTTGTATCCATGCTCGACCCACCAATATACTTGAGATACTTGGTTTAAGCTGGACAGATCAAGTTGTTTGCTCGAATAGCAATCCATATTTGATGAATCACATCCTTGCTTGACGAAGTGTGGCTTGCTCGAAGCCTTCAACACTTAGAAGATAGTCTTATGAGCATAAGACATCATGCTCGAGGTAGTAAATCCGTGCTCGAAGGTCCAAGCTTTCTCGAAGTCCATACATAGCCATTTCTTTGAGGAGGTTAAGAAGATTCCAATATTCCTTGTAAATTTCCAACTCAACAGGTTCGTGTTCTAATTTCTGGATTTCATTCTTTGGACAAAAATGTTTAAATATAAGGGTTTTATGTCCCAGGTCATACAGTCGTTTACCTCTTGATCCTGAGTTCGTACAATCATTATTTATCACATATGTGATGAGCAAATCCCGGTATTGATAATAGACTCTATCGTTTCAATTCATTTGCTCACTCATTTTCTTCTTTAATACCACTAAAATTCATTGATTTTCACGACATAAATTGTTTAAATGAGTATTCCTGTCATGAAGGATAACGGTCATTACGACCGGTATTCATGTTCGGTAAGAGATTTTCGTTGCTAATGGCATTTAGTGGGGAAATTATTATTATTGGCCGAAACATTAGTGTTAAGTAGGGGAGTATTATTCGTGACAATGTTCGTATTTATTGGGAGAGTTAAAATTGTAATTGTGTTAGTATTGGCCGGCGTAATAGCATTCGCGGCCATATTAGTGTTTGGTATTTGATTTGTATTCATTACCGTGTTAATTCCAGCAGCGAATTGCATAGCTATTGTCAGAGTTAGTATCTGCAGTTGTTGAACAATCATCTCGGCCACAACTGCCTCAGATCACGTGTTTGTTTTCTTCAAGGCCATCCTATAAAGATAAGCAACTATACTTCAATTAATAGTAATTTCCCATATACTCATCGCGCAGGGAATTACATTAGCTAATACTCAGGTATTTCAAATAGCACATATGTATAACACACATCGACCCTGTATCCATATACCAAGGATAGTACATAGATTTAGCCTAATAAGGCTATTGTTTGCATGTATATACTGAAAGTTGTTACCAAGTGACAACTAATTTTTTTTAACCCGGTAAGGGTCTATGTTTATAATAAGAGATCCAAATCGTCCTTCATATCAGCATAGCACACTACTAGATGCTTGCAAGGAGTATCGAAACTATACACAACATTACCATACTATCCTTGCCTATCCGAGCACATGTTATAATAATCATGAATAGTTCACAACTCGCACAACAATTATTCTGATATAATCCCACCATTGGGAAACTGTTTTATCCTGCCTCTCCCATAAGTAGACATTTTTCCATTATGAGTTAAAACATTATATTATAGTCGGAAGGCATTTGTATACTCCCCTTGACCTTTAGATGCTATTAAATATAACTATAGAATATTCTTTCATTCGGTCATTCAGTACCCGCGAGCATACTGGGTCTATTACAAGTGATAATTATGAGTTAGGAGTAAGTATGTTCTTTATATGCCAAGACACGTCATTGGTCAGCGAAAATGAGGTTTCTCTTTTGTAAAAAATCAATCAGAGTGACAAAAATATAGGAGTGGTTGGAGATACTTGTACACCGATGATTTGATGAGTTATTGATTAGGTGGGGTTAGTAGGATTGGTTGCACTAATGATATGAAAGATTTTGGAACCATAGCTGGTAAATGGTATATATAATTGAGGATTTTGTAAGGTAATTATTATATATATAATTTCATAAATTGGACTCGTGGCTTGGTATTTCCCCTAAGAATAGTGTTTGTTTTTAAATGACGGGAGTGGAAGGACGACTAGAAAATAGTTTAGTTTACTGTTAGAAAACGGGTATATGAGATAAAGATTAGGCCTGAACTGAGAAGTGTTGCATTCCGTCTAGATGGACGTATATAGATCACACCTCCTACGGTTCTTTTTGGGCCTTGAATATTAAGCTCAGTCTATGGTTCTATCATACATCAAGGTTTAGTTTGGACTCGCTAGAACGTTCTTGCATTCTCGTTTACAGGTAACATCAGTTTCTTTATCCGACGTAAAGCTACCAGATCTCGATGTCTTTCGGTGTAACGGTTAAAGTATCAGAATAATATTTTTCAATATTATTTATCAGATAAAGGATATTATTAACTAGGGCAAAAATAAAATATTTTATTTGTTATGACCAGGTATCATAGTTATTATGATAAAATATAATATTAGTTTTAATAAAATATAATTTTAATTATAATAAGAATTAATATTAATTGTGATAGAATACAATATTTGTTACGATAAGATTTAACGTTATCGACAGTACAGTACGTACACGTATTCATACACCTTGTTCCAGATAAGCATGTATGCATGTTTTATATATATATATATATATATATATATATATATATATATATATATATAGGGGTGGGTTCTAGTGAAAACTCCTCTTAAAGAGAAAACTTAAAAACTTCTAAAAAACTATTATTAACTTTTTTTAAAATTTTTTTTTGAAGTTTTTTTTTCAATTATTCTTATATGTTGTTATTGATTGAAAAAAAACCACTTGTCGGTAACCTCATCGGTATAGTGCGCATGTGTAATAGTGTGCATTGCATATATGCAAAAGTGTTTGTATTGCATAGAATACAACACTATTGTATATATGCAATATAAGACTAATACACACATCGAATATACATTAGTACGTATGTGTAATACAACATTAGCGCACATATGCACCACATCGACTTTTATTTTATTATTAATTTTTCCATATAATACAACACTACTACACATATACAATACACAAATATTGAATATATGCAATAAAACACTATAAACTCAAAAATACATAGTAATACACATGTGTAATACAACGGTATCGCACAGTAATACGTATGTGCATTACAGCGGTTTTTTTTTTATTTTTTATATTCTTCGAGTGAAATATAAGAAAATATAAGAATAATGGCTAAAACAGAATTTTGAAAATATTTTTTTATTTTTAATTAAAAATAATTCTTTAGGAGTTTTTTAGTTTTCTCTCTAAAGGTGAGTTTTTTCTTGATCCTCTCCCTATATATATATATATATATATATAATTACCTTTTGTACATATATGTTTCCAGTTTTACCTATTGGTATATCCTGCGATTTCTTCGCGAATTCCCTCGTACAAGCAAATATGTTATTATGTTTCGGACCATAATAACCCACTTGCCCTTCGAGTTCATCCCGACATCCATCAGTATAGAATATTAAATAATTATTTATTTTCTCAGAGTTAATCGAGCCTACGGTTATATTTTGGTATCCAAAGGGATAACCTAATCCTTTATAACCAATGACTCTGCTACCAACTTCTACCACACCCGACTAGCAAAATGCGGAAGCGTAAAATGGGATTGTAACAAACACTTCTAGTATCAAGTTATCAACCACATTGTTTATAAAGAAACATTACAAACTAATTTACAATATATTATATTGTTCTATCTTTGTTTACAAACTAGATGCTACAAGAAAATCTGTTCGTTAAACTATAATATTCGATACTAATACCCTTGCGTCTATTCACACAGTATCGACCACATTCAATAACAGGTAGCAAATCGTCAAGGATTTTCTAATTTCGGTACCAAACCTAAAAAGCACATTTAAAATGGGTCACCTACAAGAGTTGGTGAGTCTCGTGTGTTTCAAAAAAACAAGTATGCGTAATCACAAGTCATAGTTTGTATATACGCTTGTAAGTATGTATGTATGTGTATATGTGACGTAATTATGCTAAGCAACAGTGAAGCCTGGATTGTTTGTACATGCTACATGCTTCCATTTCCCACACACAATCAACCACTGTGGCCCCTCTTCCGCCCACAACATGCCCCAAGTAGCCATGCCTAACAATAGATAGATTGTTTGTATAATTATTTACATGTGCAAACGGGATAAGGTCTCAGCAAACCGTGTTGGCCCCGTCTGGGTTTGTCAAACCAATAGTACTATTCACAAGCCACCGCCTAGAAGTTAATCACTGTTTTAGTGGGGACTTTCATGTGTTAGCACTTAGATAATTCACATCATCATACGTTTCAGATATGTATATAGATATAAGCAACCATGCTTTTCACCCCAAAAGTTTGTAAAACAGCTCAGAAAGTGGGGTCTCGAAACTCACTGTTTAGTATAGATCCGGTACAGTGTCAACTCGTAGTTTGTTTAACTCGCTATCATTAGTCCCTATATTCAATATAATAATAATAATAATAATTTAATATTATTATAATCTTTATACTAAACTGGACTGCATATCTAGTCTGTGTATAGCTGTTACGCCCAGAAAGTGTCAATAGGCTTAGATTGTGATGTTGTTCAATATCTAATACTTAAAACCGAACTTGGCTTAGTTTCCCTGTTTCACCAGCTGGGCCAAGTTGATTTTTTATGTGTTTAGAAAACAGGTATGAGTATGTAAACTTGGGTAGATGTGTTGGTTGATAAAATGATTTAGTTATAAAGAAATATCACAACTTAGGGGTCTGGATTGGTTATGGGGCTCATTTCCGTTTATTCAGTCTGGTTTGGAGAAATACGTGCACAATTCACCCAAATTGTCCGGATTTCTCACAAAAAGTTCGGTTTTACTTAATTAACCCAAAAATATGACTTTTAATCTCTTTCGATGTTCTGATATTTCAACAGGTTCGTTAATCATGAACTCGTCGGTTTTTATAAGGATTTTTTTTTTGAGAAACTCCTATTTCACATTAAAATCAAAACCATTACAATAAAGTGGCAGGAAAACGGGCAACAAGCTGCGTCGCAACCCCCATTTGAATAGCAAATCCAATTCCACTAATAACAAAGCATTGGGTCGTAGGAGACGAAAAAGTACCATGTACGACACGTTGAACCCTGTTTAGAAAATTCATGGCCTCCGGGGCTAGAAACCCAAATGTGTCAAAAGCAAAGGGGAGAAACACATGTTGATTTTCTAAACAGGCTTTCTCGTGTTTGACAACTTTGCTCGATTCGGCCTTGAACGCAGCCTGACCCACAACAAATTTGCGGTCCTTGAGCCCGACAATAGGAGACACTCCTGTAAGGTCTACACAGGCGTGTTTCCCCCTAGCCCACCCAAACACAAGAATATCAGCTGGTCAGTAACGTTGACCTCCCTTCGACGGGATTTGTAAGAAAGTTAACAGGGGCCTCCTTTAAGCACATCACACAGAACATCCCTAACCAAATCATGTCTGTATTTAAAACCAGGCAATTCTTTACAATGCACCGCATGGTCTCCAAAGGAATCCAACAGACTTCGCGGCAAACTGGACAAGGCTCATCAATCGGAAACATGGGGATCATTAGCCGGTACTTAAGGATAACCCGCTTTTTGGCGAGGAGATAGATCAAACTTCGCTTATAAACTCTAGACGATTCCACTAAATAAGGCACTCGCCAAAGCATGTTGGGCTTTAGGTGGGGGCGGTGTCCTTGTTAGAGATCCCGCTAAGATCAAAATCGGGAAATGAAGTACGTAAACGATCCATCGCACACCCATAATCAGTGTCCAACCCATCAATACCATATCTCCGAAGAATGTGGTCCTGCAAACTCCATGATTGTGCCGTTGAAGCCACAAAAGCATATGTAGATACATCCCTGGCCGAACATAAACCCAACCCCCCAAACTGGGTCGGAAGTGATGCCAACCTCCATTGGAAATCCTCGAAGAATGGCCCTCGACAAACCACGATGTCTTCTATCGCCTCTCGAATGGCATTATCAAAAATAGAAATAGCTTCCTCCACATATATAGGTTAGCACGTTCTTAGGCCAAACAACAGCGTTGCGACCCCCATACATGAGCGTAGCAAAAGAAGCTCGAATTGAGGGTCTCGAAGCCTTGAGAGACAACTCATCAATTCCACAGCACTAGAAGCCCTTTTCACAGCCAAACTACTAATAAACCCCGCATCCCGACTTACAGCGCCACCAAGGAGTTTCACCCCAAGCACTGGCTTTCCAATCCCGCAAGGAAACAACCCATCCTGTACCTTTTCCCCATTGCACGTTGGCCAAAATAATTCTGTTTTCTTAACGTTTAATTCAAGACCCAACCGAGGGCCCTCGGCCCTGATAATATCTAATGCATTAGCCACCTCTTTAGTGTCCCCGATAATCGTACCATCATCCAAGTACCAAGCATGGAAAAGAAGCTTGCAACGATCTCTGATTCGGTGAACAAGAAGATGCAAAACTATGGCAAAGAGAAGAGGCCCAAGAGGGTCCCCCTACTGAACCCCAGTGGTGGACCTAATGTAAGCATCCCCCACATATAACTAGCCGATTGCCCATATAAAAAATCCACCTAGGAAATAGAAGGACATCGACTACGTATATAGATTTTTATAAAAATATCATGATTGAATTTGTTTAATCTTCAAATTGGCACAATTAATTATCCGTTTATCATTAGATTATGAAAATTTAGTCACTTATCAATTAAAATATGTAGATTTTTATAAAAGTATTTCTGGAATTATTTACTAATTTTTTGATTTATAAAAATTTATTTGATATGCTATATTTAACTCGAAAATCATCTGTTTATACCAAACGATTTCTGATAAATCCAACAAAATTCCTGAGTGATCAAGATACTTCCTAAAACAACCTGTGAAATTTCTAGAATTTAACAACCTTGTCAAATTGCCTTTTCGAGCTGAAAACGATTGTAAAGACCCGAATAAACGCGAATCCACAAAGCATAACTAGGGCTTTGCAAATGACCCCAAACTTCATATGTGATCATATAATAGGAAATCTGATTTCCCCACAAATTTAATAATTTTCAAGCATTTTAAGTATTTTTCCTAAAAAAAGTCCCAATTCGGTAATAAATTCGCCAAATATTCTTGGATGGTCAAAAAATTACCAAATTTGGATAGGGACTCACTCATATAGTCTCTGATGTCCCTAAAAAATATTACAAGCTAAAAATATGCACATCACAATCTAACCATAAACAGCCCGTAATCGAGCAATTCGACATTACCTTTGCCGTTTTCGTTCTCCTAATCAAATTTCCAGGTCATTGAGCTTCTAACTAAAGTAGATGTCCTATATCAAAAACCAAGCATGTATCATCAAAAAAAGAGCCTTGGAACTTAGGGTTTAGGTTAGGGCTTTAAACCAAACGTTTGAACCGTAAAAACATCGTTTAAACCCTCTTATATGTGTTTATGGCAAAAAATAAAAACATATCAAACCAGGTTGCTAACCATGTGTATAATCAAACCATGTTTTTGAACAATTTTAGGGTTTTTGCATGGTTAGGAGTGATTTTTGATAATCAAACTATGTTTATAAATAATTAAACATGATTAATTCAAGTTAAAATTGATTAAACTTGCTAAATACCTTATGTTTTGGTTAGTTTCCTTAAAGAACAGCATGAATTGATAGTTTAAGTTCTGGAACATGACTCAAAAATATCTAAGCTTTCTTGGATTTAAAGGAATCAACTTAATAATAATATATAGGGAATTTTTATTCAACTTTGGCAAGCTGGGCTTGTTGGGCCCCCTTTGGGCCCAATTTAACCCATTAGTCTCGTTTTGCATGCCCGAACGTGAAATCCCGAGTCCAAATTTATTTTGGGTTCTGTTTTTGGCGAGAAAAATATATCGGGTGCGACAAACAGGGCGAAAACGAGTGTTTTTCGGCCAATTTCTTGTAACGTTGGAAAAACATACCATTTGTTTGTAAAAATAAAAAATATTCATGGATCACTTAAAATATTCCAAATAAGTGCTTTGTATGTCTTTTTCGGCTTGACGGATGATACAATGCTTGTTTTGGAACTAACCTTCGCGTTTAATGTCATAGCAGGTAGTAACGAGTTTGTTTTCATTTAACTGGTTTGCTATTGTACTAAGGTCATAACATCAATTTGTTGGCCTTTATGAAACGTATATCACTTACAGATGGCCCCCCAAGATATGAGTCATAACCAGACCCATTTGGTTAATCGTTTGTTTGATACGCAATAAGCGATTAATCGCTTATTAGTCATGCAATTACTGAGGTGTATCCAGTTTTGTCACGAATGTCAAACTTCTCCCCATTGGGATCAGGACCAATACAATGATTTAGGGGTAGAGGAGTGCTGATAGCCGACAAACGATGCATCAGTCATGTTGAATTTCCTAAGGACATCATTGACGTATTTCGTCTGGTGAATAAAGATACCGCCGGGGAACTTCTCCAGCTGAAGCCCTAAAAACTTCATCTCCCCCATAGAACTCATCTCAAACTTCATCTTCATAACCTCCTAGAACTGCTTGCACAGATCATCGTTTGTCGACCGAAAGATGATATCGTCTACTTATATCTGCATGATCAGTAGATGGCCATCCACGTTCTTAGTGAGAAATGTACAATCAACGGTTACACGAATAAAGCCATTGTCTAGCAAGTGTTGGGACAATGTCTCATACCAGGCTCTTGGGGCCTGATGGAGACCGTATAAGGCTTTATAGAGTAAGTACACCTTGTCTTTGTGGATCGGATTGACGAATCCCAGTGGTTGTCCAAGGTAGACCTCTTCAATAATTCTCTCATTGAGAAAAGCAGACTTTACATCTAACTGATAATCTTTGAAGCCCTTCCAGAAAGCAAAGGCTAAGAAGATCCGAATCGCTTCCAGTCTTGCTGCCGGTGCATAAACCTCATTGTAATCAATCCCCTCTCTCTGATTAAACCAAAGAACAACTAACCGAGCCTTGTTTTTGACAATTATACCATTCTCGTCCCTCTTGCACTTGAACACCCATTTGTTGTTAATCTGCTTCTTGTTCTCTGGCAAGTCGACGAGCTTCCATACCTCGAGCTTTTCAAATCACATAAGCTCCACTCATCGGTCAATGTTTCCTTATATGTCTTCAGTTATATCTAAGAGATGAAATATTTTAATGAGAACCAGCTTTGTAATGGTGATACACTCCTGTAGAATGATTGAACTGGTGTGGATCTAGATCTTATGATGACATCGATGAATTCGTTGAATACGTATACAATTAAGGTTGATTACGTTATATATGTGTACTGTGTTTGTTGAGAGGAAATTCGGGCAGAGTAACTATAAGAGAGTGGGAAAAAATAAGAAATGTTGCATTAGAATATATTACAGGGGTATATATATGAAGATGACCTCATTCGTTAAGATAACCTTAAGAAATGAGTCATTCGCTACATTAAAGACTTAATGAATGAGACATTCATTCATTATACATTACACATACCGAATGGCCCTTTATTCGTTATGTTCCATTCGTTCAACTGGGTTAACGAATGAAACTTACATTATTACGAATGTGACACATTCGTTACGGGGTAACGAATGTGCCTTACAATAAAGGCGAATGTGACTATTTACATTAAACCCCCTATAAAATAAGACTATTACATTAACAGACAAAATAAAGACTGAGACGTACTAAACATGTATCAACAAACTCCCCCTCGTCTCGAGCTCTTTATACTTTATCTCTGGAACATCTTAGTCTTCCAGTCGTTGCTGCTATGAATCTTGTATGCATAACAGACTCGAACAACCTTCTGAAACTGCATAGCAAGCTCGTAGTCACATACGTTAGCAAATCTGATCTGACCTGTAAATAATGCATCGTTGTCAGACTCAGATAAGTTAACGAGCCACCTCGGGTCAAACACACGAATGACATTCGTGTTTGATCCGGTGCCCAAAACGATAACCACTTCACTCGTTTGATTATCATAATACCAGCAGTTGAATGACGTGAACAGACTCTCAGGGAAGGTCTTCATCGGTGCCCTCTTCATTGACTTTGGCGGCTTTACTTGTAGAATCATCTTCTCCAGCTTGTGCGTTGATCAATTTCATCAATGTACTTGTGAGTCGGCACCTGTGGCTTGAAGAACTTGAAAGCATAACGAGTTTCATGTCATAAGTGAGCATGGAACCACTTAGCCCAGACATCGTTTCCTCGATTCACGAACGGTCTGTTGGCTAGTGTTCTCACATCCCAGCTTTGCATAGATAGTATATCGTGTGGGCGCTTGAAATAATAAAAACCGTGATCCCACTTCACGATATATACTTTAACAGGCTTGTACTTCTTCATCTAGTATGCAGTTGCTCGAGCCTTAGCCAATTTGACTTCCTCCTGTTCGTGATAACGAAAGGTCTCGATCATCTTATTCATTCTCTGCATATCATGCCCAAACATACCATCCAAAGCACGTTTATGTTTTCTTTCTTTAGCAGACAGGTGACATGTCTCAGCAACTTTGTTCCACTTCTCAATTTCTTCTCGTAGGCGACGAGTGGCTACATCAAAATGTTCAGTAGTGAAAACGGAATACCTGAGTCGTTGTTGTTGCTGTCAGTGTAAAACTCAGGGTAGTCCTCAGTAGTAACGTCCTCAACCTCAACTTCATCAAATTCAGGCACATTCCCACGTGGAACGCCTGTATTGGTACTTTCTTCAAAATCAACATCCACATCCATACTCATACCCAATTCCTCAACCTCCTCTTCATTTAGATCCAGAAGCAAGGCTATTTGCTCTTTAGTCAACTAATGATCTACAAACTCGCCTTCTTCAATCTCATCAGCAATCACCATACTATACACAATACCATTCATCCCAACTAATAGAATCATGTTAGCCGGTATAACGTCAATCGGCTTAGCTTTCGTGTAATCATTGTATCTGCACTATCTGCAGATTACTACCTCCAGACTCACCACCAGCACTCGTATCAGCCTTATTACCTGCCGACGGTGCAGAACTACCGCCTAGTTGCTGATCTATCCACCTGTTCCATCCTGATCATCTTCATCATTTTTTAACTTCTTCAACTCGTCATCTTTACAAGTGAGCGAAGGATGATCTCATCTTGTTTATCCATTGTCTCCCCCTGAGCAGCAACAAAGGCTCGAAGTTCCATGTTTTCTCGTTGAACGAATTGAATATGTCGGTAGATATTCCTCTGTGCTAGCTCGTGTGCAGCTCTGTCAACCTGTATCTGTGTCTGTTGAAGATGCAATAGATTCATCATGTGAAACCACTGAGCTTGGGGAGACATACCATAGAAATTAGGATGAACTGGTTGCATAGGACCCTGAGGTTGATTAAAAGCCATTAAGGAATGCTCAGGTCTTGGCAACTATGTAGGTGTAGCTGGAGTCACTGGAGTAGTTAGGTGTGGTGTAGGCATACGAGCCAATACTGTCTGAAGAACATCACCAAATACTGGATCTAGTCTTGCAGTAGTCATCAAAGTCATAGAAGGAGGAACTAGAGACACAAGTATATGAATCGGAGTCGGTGATCTCGGAATCCTTTGTGGCATAGGAGATGTAGGAACTCTCGGTGTCCTCCATCTGAAAAGAATGAATCTGATTACGTAGACGAGCGGCCTTAGCCGGAGGATCGTATTTCTCAAGAAATTGGGTCTGCATAGCAGCCCAAGTAGCTATAGATCCCTGTGGGAGGGACTCGAGCCACAAACTCGCATAATCAATGAGTGAGAACGGAAAAATGCAGAGTTTCACGGCGTCTTCGGATACGCCAACAAGATGGAAAGTTTCGCAGATACGCGCGATATGAGTGAGATGAGAATGCGGGTTCTCGTGAAGTAACCTGTGAAACTGAGCAGAATGAGAAATGGTATTCAGAATGTTCGATGGAGTCTGCTAGCTCGTGTTAATTACAATGGCGGGTGGTGCGATGCTGGATCTTGCGCCAGCATTGGCCGAACAGGCCCGGTCTGCAACTGTCCTCCTCGGTGGTCGATTGTCGCCCATGAATCACTCCCTATCGTCAAAGTCGGAAAATATAGGAGAAGAGGATAAACTACCAACGGATGATGAAGTAAATGATGGTGAAACGGTGCGACGTCTCTCACGAAACTCTCTCTCAGGCTCGGGAAATGATTTAGTGTCGGGTGGTCCACGAGATCGAGTATGTCGCATACAACTATACAAATCGATAAAAGAAGCCAAACTATCCTAACAAACAAACAAAACAAAAATAATTACAAGTAGCAAACAAGGTAATTCCTAACTCGAGTCGCTCTCAAAACGCCTAAAAACCGTGTCCCCGGCAACGGCGCCAAAAACTTGGTGTGCGTCGGATAACCCTCACAACTAAGCTTTAAATATAAAACAAAAATCCTAAAACCACACACAACTGGCAAGTGTACCGGTCGCCAGTAGTATAGACCTAGGAAGTCCGAGTAACGAACACGAAGACACGTAAGAACGCTAATGATCACTAACCCTAGACAAGACCTACCAAAGAATAATAATTAATTGATTTTTGATTTTTAATGACTTTACTGGACTAACCGGACTGACTGACAAACTAACAAAAGTTATCAAAAATAGAGAACTTAACGACAAACTAGCTGTGTTAACTTTGGATGGAGAAAAACGTCAACCTAGATCTGAATCAAACTGTAGGCCTAACAAGCAAATGGATTGAATGATATCAAGAAACCGGTTCCTAGAGATGACACGACTAAGGATTGCTAGGGCTCACTAGATTACCTCTCGGTCTAACTCAACAAGCCTTAACTAGTCAAAATCGACTAAAACAACCAAACCGGAAAACAATTGTTAACGTGTTCTAATGTTGACTCACCTCTCGGTCTCACCAACACTCGACCCTGATGGCAATGAATACTACACAACCAAGGATAGAGAAACAATTTAACTTAAACCAAAATAAACCAACTAGTCGCTCAAAACACCTAAATCGGACAAGAAACGAACTCGCTCTCGCGCAATCCTTATTCTAGCATGCGAAGGTAATGAGACGACCCTACTTCTTATCACCTCTCGGTCTCTAAGAAGGTGCCTAACCGCTGTACTTTAACCACAAATTCACACAACAAAAGCCTACGGTTGTACCTACCGCAAACAAATCCTAAACACAAAGTTTAGAATCAAGCAAGCTCCAATCTATCAATACAAAACTAACCAACCAACGCAAGGAGTTTAAGCAATGAATTACCAAAATTTCAAGAAATTAAACACAACCTATTTTATGTCTAAATCAAACTTTACAATAACAATTAAAGTATATTAATCAAACAATCCATAAAACTCATCAAACACTAGCAATTATCATCATTCCTAGGTAGAACCGAGAAGTTTAGCCTCTAATCATTTTTGGACAGCCATGAATACTCAAGAAAATCATTAATAAACTCATCCCAATTATCTTAACAAACTTTCAACAATCAATACCAATCATAAACAAGTCAATCTCTAACACAATTGCAAAACTATGTATCAATTGAACAAGTAAAATAAAATGATGAACAATGTTTAAAGAGAAAGGATATAAGATGGTTATGGCTGCTCGTGGCTGTGAAAAAAACTGATGAGAAATGTCCCCGAGACTTCTTGTTGTGTCCTTGGTCGAAACCAAGCATCGACGTCTGGTGCGCCTAGAGGACGAGCGTTCGTTATCGGGTTAGGAGAAGCATGACAAGACCCGAACGTTGTAACAGGTACATTCGTTGTTTCTGATCAATATGCTTCTTTATTATTTGACATGGGTGCCGATAGAATTTTCGTTTCCACTAGTTTTGTATCCGTGGGGAATATGCCAGTTAGTGAACTAACAAATCCCTATACTATAGAACTCGCTAACGGTAACTCTATAACTGTCAACCAAATAGTCCAAAACTGTTCCATTATTCTAAATGACCACCCATTCCTTATTGACCTACTCCCAGTAGAGTTAGGAAGTTTCGATATTATTTTATGTCTAAATCAAACTTTACAACAACAATTAACGTCTATTAATCAAACAATCCATAAACCTCATCAAAAACTAGCAATTATCATCATTCCTAGCTAGAACCGAGAAGTTTAGCCTCTA
This sequence comes from Bidens hawaiensis, assembly GCF_021521415.1. Lineage (NCBI taxonomy): Eukaryota > Viridiplantae > Streptophyta > Magnoliopsida > Asterales > Asteraceae > Bidens > Bidens hawaiensis. Next base: position 37,692 of record NW_027499776.1, on the reverse strand, counting down.
ATCATTTTTGGATGGCCATGAATACTTAATAAAATCATTAATAAACTCATCCCAATCATCTTAACAAACGTTCAAAAATCAATAGCAATCATAAACAAGTGAATCTCTAACACAATTGCAAAACTATGTATCAATTGAACAAGTATAATAAAATGATAAACAATGTTTAAAGAGAAAGGATATAAGATGGTTATGGCTGCTCATGGCTGTGAAAAAAACTAATGAGAAACGTCCCCGAGACTTGTTGTTGTGTCCTTCTTCCTTCCTTAGCCTCCACCACACTCAAACCCTAGCTTCACAAAAGTTTTTTTCTCTTCTTCCTCCTGCTGAAAGTTGAGATCGGACCAGCTGCCACACTCAGGTTTTTTTATCTTTTTTTGTATTATGATATAATGTAAGACTTGGGCTTTTCCAACATGTAATCGGGCCGGGCTTTGAGTTGTTTCTTGAAATCGTATGCGTAAAAGGCCTTTAAGCTCCTCGAAAAGTCCGGTTTTTCTTCGATTAACCCATAGCCTACAAAATAAACATTATTGTGTTAAACCCATATAAAACAAGTCATAATACATAAAATATAATATAATATCGTAGATAAAATGTGCGGAAAATAAGTGTGTTTTACAACACATCACACCGCCTACCATCCTCAAACCGACGGTCAATCTGAACGAACCATTCAAACCTTAGAAGATTTGATTCGCGCTTGTTTACTAGACTTCGGTGGGAATTGGGATCAACATCTTCCACTGATCGAATTTTCGTATATAATAGCTATCATTGTAGCATTCAAGCGGCACCATACGAAGCGTTGTACAGTCGGAAATGTAGATCACCCCTGTGCTGGACAAAAGTCGGAGATACTCAAATTACTCGATCTGACTTGATTCAAGAAACCACCCGCAAAATCCGTAAAATTACTAATAAATTGAAAATCGCCCAACACCGACAGAAAAGCTACGTTGACGTTCGTAGAAAACCGTTATCCTTTGAAATAGGCGATAAAGTATTTCTCAAAGTTTCCCCAAGGAAAGGCGTTATTCGATTCGGTAAAACCGGTAAACTAGCTCCGCAATACATTGGGCCATATGAAATAATTTCTAAGATCGGTCCTATAGCTTACCAACTGAAACTTCCTTTGAAGTTGAGTTCTATTCACGATATCTTTCACGTTTCGAACCTGAAAACGTGTCTTACCGACGAAACCGAAATCGTGTCATTAAAAGATTTGAACATAAACGAAAAACTAAACTTCGTAGAGAAACCAGTGGAAATATTGGAGGGGAAAATAAAACAATTAAGACATAACAAAATCTCTCTGGTCAAAGTTCGGTGGAATTCCGAACGGGGACCCGAATTCGCGTGGGAGCGAAAATCCAAATTTAAAAAGAAATACCCACACCTGTTTCCAAATAAGAACAAAGTTAAATAATCAAATTTCGGGGACGAGATTTTCTAACAGGGGGAGAATGTGACATTTGAGCCAAAACAAAGTACACCTCAGTACATATTTATCGATTAAGCAAATAAACACTTTTTACGTAACGAACGAACGATTAACCGAATGGGTCGGGTTATGACCCAGATATCCCGGGGGCCATCTATAAGTGATATACGTTTAATATAAGCTAATATACTAGTATTATGGCCTTAGTTAGATAGCAAACAAGTTAAACGAAAACATGCTCGTTTAACTACCCGCCATAGATTTAAACGCGAAAGATAGTCACAAACCAAGCATTGTATCATCCGTTAAGCCAAAAAGACTTACCAAACACTTACTTGAATGCTTTAAGCAATCCGTGAAAACATTTTCAAATTTTAGAAACGTATAGTATGTTTTTATGAATTTACACAAAACTAGCCGAAAAACACTCGTTTTCGCGCTGTTTGACTCACCCGATATGTTTTTCGCGCCAAAACCCGAACCCGATGTAAATTTAGAATTGGGCTTTCGTGTTTGGGCTTGAAAAATCAGTTATTTGGGCCAAAATGGACCTAAGGAGGGCCAAGCCCAATCCCGGCCGCAACCTTGGACCCCCCCTTTCTTTATTTTTTCATATTTAAACATATTTGAGATATTTAGCACATTTCTCCATATACCAAAATCTGGTAATAACCTTCTTCTTTAGCAAGCTTTCAAGAAACCATAGGTATTTTGCTTAATTTTATCATTTTTAACATGTTTTAATTAGGTTTTATACCATAGAAACATGATTTAATTGTCAAAAATCATTCCTAACCATGTAAAAACCCTAAAAATAGTTTATAAACATTTTTTTATCCCACACATGGTAAGGAACCTGGTTTGATAAATTTTTTGGCCATAAACACGGATTAAAGGGTTGAAACGGCATTTTTATGGTTCAAAAGTTCGTTTTTACACCCTAGCCGAAACCCTAAATCAAGGGCTGTTATGTTGATGAAAACTTGCTTGGTTTGTGATATAGGACTTGTATCTATCATGTAAATAAGCACAAGAGCTTGAAACCTTGATTAGAAAGGAAAAAACGAGCCAAACCCGCTAAGGTAATGCCGAATCACTCGTTTACGGGCTGTTAAGGTTAAGGTTATGATGTGCATATTTTTAGGCTTGCAGGGACATCAGGGACCATATCATTGAGTCCCTGTTCAAATTTGGTAATTTTTCGACCATCCGAGAATATTTTGCGAATTTATTACAGAATTGGGACGTTTAATTGGGAAAAATAGTTAAAATTCTTGAAAAATTATGAGATTTGGTCGGCAACTCAGAATTGGTATAATTTTGAAGACATAAGAAATTTGGGATCATTTGAAAAGTTTAATGGTGTTTTGTGCATATGCGTTCGTATGAATTTTTATAGCCGAATTTGGGCCGAAAAGAATATTGAACAAGCTTGTTACATTCTGGAATTGACACATATGCTTTTAAGATATAAATTGAACATCCAGGAATTTTTTTGGAATTTTTGGAAATCGTTTTGGATAAATGGACGATTTTCAGGCTAAATATAGCTGATAAAATAAATTTTTATAAATTAATAAATAAATAATTAATTCCAGAAATATTTTTATAAAATCTACATATTTTAATTTATAATTGACTAAATTTTCATAATTAAATGATTAACGGTTAATTAGTTACGTTAATTTGAAGATTAAACAAACTCAATTCTGATAGAAACCGGCAAGTTCATGATTAACGAATCCGCAGGAAAATCAGAACGCCAACAGTGATCAAAAATCATATCTTTGGACTAATTAACTAAAAACAAATTTTTTATGAGAAACCTGGACAATCTGGATTGATTGTGCGCGTTTATTCTCAAATCAAACTGAATAAACGGAAACGGGCCCCGTAGCTAATCCGGGACCCCAATGTATGATCTTTGTTTATAACTTAATCATTTTATCGACCAACACATTTATCCAAGCTTACTTCCCCACAACTGCTTTCTGAACACATAAACGAGCAACTTGGCCCCGCTGGGAAAACGAGAAAACTGAGCCAAGTTCGGTTTTAAGTATTAGACATTGAACAACATCACAACATAAGCCTATTGACACTTTCTGGGCATTCCAGCTATACCCAGATTAGACATACAGCCCAGTTTAGTATTGAGATTATAATAATATTAAAATATTAATATTATTATAATATTGATTATAGGAACTAGTGATAGCAAGTCGAACGAACCGCGAGCTGATACAATGCTGATTATCTACCAAACAGTGAGATTCATGACCCCACTTTCTGAACTGTTTTACGAACTTTCGGGGTGAAAAGCATGTTTCCTTATATCTATATACTTATCTGAAACGTATAATGATGTGAATTATCTAAGTGCTAACACATGACAGTCCCCACTAACACAGTGATTAACTTCGAGCCGGTGGCTTGTGAATAGTACTATTGGTTTGACAAACCCAGACGGGGCCAACATGGTTTGCTGAGACATTATCCCGTTTGCACATGTCCATAATTATACAAACCAGCTATGTAGTGTTAGACATGGCTACTTGGGGCATAATGTGGGCGGAAGGGGAGCCACAATGGTTGATTGAGCGTGGGAAATGGAGGTACGCAGCACGAACAGTCCAGGCTTCACTGTAGCTTAGTTTAATTACATCACATACATAAATACATACACATACACTTACATGCGTATATACAAATTATGACTTATGATTACGCATACCTATTTTCTTGAAACTCACCAACTCGTGTAGTTGACCCATTTTAAATGTGCTTTTTAGGTGTGATACCGAAGTTGGAAAATCCGTGATTTTGTGCTATCTGTTACTAAACGTGATCGATCAGTGTGAATAAAGGCAAGGTTATTAGTACGAGTATAATAGCTTACGAACATATTTTGTGGTAGCACCTAGTTTGTAATCAAAGATGGATCAATGTAATATAATGTAAATTAATTTGTAATGTTTCTTTATAAACAATGTTGTGGATACCAGAGGTGTCTGTTACATTCCCGATTTATGCTTCCGTATTGTGCTAGTCGGGGTGTGACAATAGCAGAACAATAGCAGTTAGTAGGTAGACAAGAAAAGCGTCTACAGTAACCTGTTCCGTAACAGTTTGCGAACGTACACAAATCAAGTAAATAATCAGTAAACAATCAATAGAAACCCTAATTTCGAAACTCGGGGATACGATAATCGATATCTTACCAAGGCCGAAACAGAGCCAATGGCTACATTCGAGTAAGTATTGAGCACAAATATGTATTCTGAGTGAGCAGGGGATACACGAGCAAGAGGGTTTTCGTTTTAGGTTGAAACAGGGAAATGAAATGCTTGGAAAAGTTTCTAAGTCCCCCTTTTATACCTAACATTTGGTCAGTACATCCCTGATTTTTCATCTAGTGCACTACAGTTGTCATTTAATTCAAATTAATTGTACCTTCTTTGCTCGAGTATACAGCCAAATGAACAGTTGTCGCCCATTGTACTCGGATACTTCTCTCAAATCATGCTCTACTTACTTTTAAAAGAAATGGTTAAGTAATTTGAAAATGTTCATTTATGGTTTGCTCGAAAACCAGTATACTCGAGAAAATAACTTAGAAAATTCTTAAGGTCTTCTAAGACATTTCACGACTGTGCTCGAGACCTTTCCTTAACCAAATTTCAGATTTATCAAACAAAGTGAACAATCACGCATGCTCGAGTATAACATCATACTCGAGATCATCACAAGCACTTATCAAAATAAGTTTTCATAAGTATGTCTGTAAGCTCGTGGTAGGTAGCATGCTCGAAAACACTTAGAAAAATATTCATTCACAACAATCTATCCTGTGCTCAAAGTACTTAGAGAAATATTCAGTCAAATAAGCATACTTGACACACTTTCAAAGCATCAACCCTACTCGAACAAACTTAAACAGAAATATCGTGTCTTCACCTATGCTCGTAGAGTATATTTATGCTCGAAAACACTTAGAAAATCAATCATGTCAAATCATGCGCTCGAACAGGCAAAATTCTAGTATCAAGCATACACAAATACTCGAAACACTTAACATCAGCAATCATTTCATAACATCGTGCTCGAATAGTGTGTTGAGTCGGATATTTGCCAAGGAAGATTGGAATCTTCTCAACCTGCTCAAGAAATTGGCTAAGTATGGACTTCGAGCAAGTCTGGATCATCGAGCATGGTTTACTACCTCAAGCATGGTCTTCCAGATCCATTTGGGTGAATTCTTCCAAGTGTTGAAGGCTTCGAGCAAGCTACACTTCTCCGAGCAAGAGTGGTCTTCTATCGAGTACGGATTGCCAATCGAGCAAACGACTTGATCATTCAAGTTTTAGTCAAGTGATCAGAGCACAAGTGCCCCGAGCACATTGGTGTTGAGCATGGATGCAATAAGAAGATGTCATATGTTCTAAGTATAGAATTCGAGCATGGTTCAGTTCCGAGCAAGCTTCACATCCGAGCATGCTGAAGATTGCTCAATAAGTAACAAGGTAGGATTGTAGACACCAAGAAGAATATGCTTGCTCGATGGACAAATTCGAGCAAAGCAAGAATTATTTAAGAAGAATGAAGCGTGCTAGAGGAGAATATTTTCTATCAGAAAATAGTCTAATTAAATGTTGTGTGCATAGAATATTTTCTATGCTCGAAGTCTCTCATTGAGCATGCAGTGCATATCGAGTCTGCTCGAGCATGATACATATCATGCTCGAAGACTCTTACACTTGTATTTCATTTGTCATTCATTATGTAATAATTAGGGGATTATAGAAGGAATGTCAGGGTCTATATATAGATTCCTAGCTTTCCATTTAGGGAACGGAGAAGGCACGAAATACGAGAGAAAAAACATTCCAATGAATATTCTCTTTATCTCCTTGTACCGCCGCCGCCGTCACGAAACCCTAAACATTCCTTTCACTGTTTCATTAAATGATATATTAAATGCAGTGAATCTTTGTCTTTGATATTGTTCTTACCGACTATATTTATTGTTTTGTTGTTATTGACTCATACCTTCGTTCACATATGTTGAATATTCTAATTCTGCCGGAATATTCAATAGGCCTTTGGGATATTAAATCTGTGTGTTCTTGTCAACCTACATAAGGTTTGCACCAGATTTACGGTCCTGACAAGTGGTATCAGAGATTTGGAAGCTCGCCGAAGGCCACAGAACTAAAGGTTTGAGATAAAGTTTGATGCTTTACAAAGTATTCATCTGTCAAATTCCAGATATGAGAAGATGGATGATCAAGAGGTATAGACAAACAAGATTCCAAGACTAATCAGACAAGAAAACTCCATTAAATGGAAAGTTTTGTTTGAAGCTGCAGTCAACTACAATGACCCCGAGCTTTGGAACTCAATTAAAGATGGACAGTATATTCCCTCTCTAGCACCAAACAACAATGCCACCATTGAAAGCAAGATGAAGAAGCGAGACGACAAGGCACTGTCAATGCTGAAGTTAGGTCTCTCTTGGGATATATTAACCAGTGTCAATCATCACAAAACTGCAAAAGAGATGTATGATGCAGTCATTAACATGTTTGAGGGAAAAACAGAATTAAGAGACATAAAAGAGACAGATAGAAACAGCATTTGGACCGTTTCAAGTTCAAAGAGGGTGAACAATTAAAGTCAGTGTTACAAAGATTTATGACGATTGTCAACGAAATCAGAACAACTGACTTACAAATTTCTGATTTTAAGCTGAACAAGAAACTGCTTTCCTCATTGTCTGGCGAATGATACACAGCCAGCAAATTCATTAAAGAGAAAGCTAATTTTCCCAACTTCAAGTTGGATGATGTATTAGCATTTCTAAAGGATGCTTAGCATGAGATGATCGAGAACATGATAACAAAAGAGAAGCCCAGCTTTCCAGTGACAAATGCTTTAGTGGCACCTATGGGAAATCTCACTCTAAAGTCTTAGCAACAGCCAATAGTTGAAGAGCCTTCTGAATCAGGCTTAATGTGTAGAGGAAGTCAAGCAAGATTTAATGTCCAGATAATTGAAGATGATGTTGCCTCTATAGCAAGTGGACATCCTCCTTATATACAGAACAACTCAGGAAATGGAACTGACTATCAGGCATTGTTCTCAATGTTCACTAACTCTTACAACGCATTTGTAGCGAAGAAATTGATTCATACAAGTGTGCATGAGGATTTGGAACAAATTGATGTGGGTGATCGAGAACATGATAAGAAAAGAGAAGCCTAGCTTTCCAGTGACAAATGCTTTAGTGGCACCTATGGGAAATCTCACTCTAAAGTCTTAGCAACAGCCAATAGTTGAAGAGCCTTCTGAATCAGGCTCAATGTGTGGAGGAAGTCAAGCAAGATTTAATGTCCAGATAATTGAAGATGATGTTGCCTCTATAGCAAGTGGACATCCTCCTTATATACAGAACAACTCAGGAAATGGAACTGACTATCAGGCATTGTTCTCAATGTTCACTAACTCTTACAACGCATTTGTAGCGAAGAAATTGATTCATACAAGTGTGCATGAGGTTTTGGAACAAATTGATGTGGATGATCTCGAGGATATGGACAAAAAGTGGCAGGCTGCAATGTTGGCAGTAAGAAGCAAAAGGCTGTACAATAGGACTGGGAGATCATCTTTTGCAGGACCAAATGACCGTATTGGATTCGACAAGTCTAAAGCCATTTGCTACAATTGCCAACAGCCAGGGCACTTTGCCAAGGAATGTAATCAACCAAAGAAATTTGGTAATCAGAACCATTTCTACCAAAACCATCATCAGAATTACCAAGGGACTCTACAGAGAAACCAGCTAGTTAATCACAATCCTTATCAAAGTAATAATAGACCCCAGCAACAACAAACTCAGCCACAACAAAGAAACAATCAGCTTCAGATTTAGGGCAATCAAAACAAAGTAAATGTCAATGCTGTGAATCAGGCTAGAGATCAAGGAAATGTTGCAGTGACCATGGTATTACAAGATGGGGAGTTTGACTGGAGCAACCATGCAGTAGAGATGGAAAAAGCCAATGTTGCATTCATGGCTAAGGTGCAGGAGAAAGGCGAATCTTCAGGAACACAGGTACAATCTGAATCCTCTATTTCTGATCTTCTTTTAACTATTGATGAACTTAACAAGGAGATTGGAAAGCGGAAATCTGAGTGTGGAAGGAAGGAGGTCTTTCAAAATGTCTATGAGACAAGTGAGGTCACATATGAAAATCAGATTAAAATTTTGGAGGAAGACTGTGTGCAAGCCTATATGACTCAATCAAGGATGACTGTTGAATAGAAGGTCTGAAAAGGATGTATACTGAAGAGAAGCTCAAGAATTCAAAGTTGCTAATTTAAATGGAGTTTTTGAAGAACCTAGTATCAACAGACAATATAATAGGATATGTTGATAAGATGACCCCTAATGTGAAATACAAAAGGTACCACCACCTTTTTGTGACAAATATCCACTCAAGGTGGAAAAAGAAAGCAGAAATGAATATTTAAAGCAATTTAAAAGTGTGTTTGAGGATAAAAAGGAATTTATAAAGATATATGAAAATGTGACTGTGAGTGAAGAAGGTGATTTTGTTTTGATAGAGACTATTGAGTCAAATGAAAAGATTGAGGGAAAGTAACAAGACCGGTGAAGCTGTGATTGTGCTGGGTTCTGGAGACAGCATCAAGTTTCTTCAGATTTTGGACTCGTTGTGGGTTGTCAACCTATTTGAGTCTGATAACAACTTGTTATTCATTAATCAGATCATATAGGCGTATGACAAAGACAATGAGCTAGCTACGCAATTCCAACGGGTTGTACGTGTCTGTCATGCATTTGGGATTCATAGCAGTACTGATTGAAAGACCAGCAGATTCAAGATGTGAGGACCGACAAAGCTTGAGATTAGCGGGAGTTTGTTGATAAACATCTATCGTCATCTCGTTCTTTGTATATCGTTTTTTGATTTATTATAGTCTAGGGACTTGTAAGTCCTGTGAGAGGAACTTTCAGTGTGATATAAATTAACTCATTGATTAGGCGGAAACTAACAACAAGCCGATTCTATAACAACCAAAGCAATCACAATGAACACGATTACGTTAGCTACTTAAGCCCTTTGACAACCTTACACGGTGATTGGCCAACTAGACGAATAACCTACAATGAACTACATACATCATATATATAGTTATACTAACCAAGGCCCAAAACATACAAAAGCCTACCAAAATCACTAGATTTCGGTTTACATAACATAGCCAAAACTAAGCCAAAAACTACAAAGCATAAACCACAAAATACAGCCCAACATTCTCCCTTGGGTTTATTGCTTGATTTTAGTCGTACACAAAAAATGTCTACCTTAGCTTTCTAGTAAGCGCCTGAAGCTTCCGTCTGTTTAGCTTGGTCAGATTTAGTAGCTACCCATCCACCAGCATCTGCTGGTGTAGTCTTGATAGCAGCAACCCAAGCCGCCACTTGATGTACCAGAGGATTCATTCTGTTGACTCTGGTCAACTTTCGCAGCTCCTCCCCAACTACCACCAGTTGCTTGTGTAGTAGATTTGACAGCACCCCTTTGATTAAGGGAAATAATATGAGTTTTTCGGTCCAAGTAATTCAGAAACACTAAAAATGATGTGTTTTCGGTTGACCAGACAGGTTCTCGGTCAAGGTTTAACCAAGAACTCTTTGAGATGTCGGTTGACCAAAGAGTTCTCTGTTTAACCAAGAGAAGTCGGTCAATCAGCACCAAAAGCCCTTACACACAACCCATCATCTTCCCCAAACTCGCCAATCACCATTGATGAACAACCTGCAACTTCAAGAGAAACTCACAACACAATCAATCAACCCTAATCATTCACAATGAACATATAGATGAAACACATCTCACAATCTAATCGTTCCAAAATGACCCCAATGGCCTTGCAACTGTGATCTGAATCACGATTTTGGTTAAGTTTTATTACCTTTTAATGCTTGACGAAATCAATATGTGAGAGTTGATTAAACAATTAGGGGTTTTCCAGGTGTTTTAATACGAGGGTTTTAAGGTTTTTGGCAACTTTGTAAGAGATAACCAACAACACACCAAACCTCGCCTTTTAGACTCTTGATATACCCATCTGGGCCGAGAATCCAGATGGTCCGAGAACAACTTTCTGGGCCAATAGATTAGGGCCGACATCACAAAAATTTTAAACACGTTGGGCCAAAATGAATGGCCCAAGAACATGACTAGCAAACGTCCAATTTCATGGGCTAAAAACAATCCCGATTCATGTTTAAAAACGATTTCTTAAGGCATTTGTTACGACACGAGTAGACATGAGGTAAAAAATTAAAATTAAAAATAAAATAGAATTAGAACAAAAACTAAACTAAAACTAAACAATTTAACCACCTGGCCTTCAGTAAATTTAACATATTTTGGGATCAAATTTCAGCTGTGTTAAACAAGCAACCCTTTTTATGAAAAGATCCAAACATGAAATCATATTGATTAAGATACTTTCACAATGATTGATTTTTAGCATTATTATGACATAGTGAAAAGGTTGATAGCAGGTAATTTGAAACTTAGCATGATTTTCATTGCGCCAGTGATATGCTTAGATTCAATTAGGCATAAAGCTTATACGGACATCACTTATGGACCAATGATGCCCCTTATCTCTTCTCAAAGCGTATTTGGCTTTCCCCAGATCACCCCAATTTGACTCCAACCCCCTAGTGCTTGATCAAAAGATTTTTTCTATACAAGAATAATTTTAAACTTTAAGGTTGAACGTTGGGCTTACATGCCATTCGGACATACAAGCCTTACATTTAGGATGTCTAAGACTTAATTGAAAGCCCCAACCTTGTAGTTCTAGTTTGATCCTTTATGCTTTAGAAAATAAATTTGAATGACAATAATTTTCATGTATACATACAATTTCTTTTAATAAAGAAATATAATATTTTTGGCGATCAAGACACTAACGGGCTCGTGTATGACTGGGTAATTGCTTTTCTGCCTATCATTCAGAGAGATGTGTCTATAGACATACAAACATCTTCAAAATGACTCTCCACAATAAGTTTAGCAGATTTAGTTTATATCACTTCAAACTTTTACTTATCATGGAAAGCTACCATACATATCAATTGTAACAACTCGGGTTTTCCACATGCAACCTCATACTTATTACCCGACCCGTTTTATGTTCGGGGAATTTTAGCAATAAAAATTATTGCTTTTATCAAGAAATATTTATACGATTTATATTTGTTTATTATATTTATTTAATATATATTTAACTATGAAAAATATACATATTTAACCCTAAAATTATGTTTTACTCTCTAATGTTTCCACCTCCAATCTCTAGGGACTAAATTGCAATTTATGTTTAACATTTTATAATCCATTTGACCCAAACCCGTAATCCATATCCATATACCCAAACCGTGACCCATTTTGTTAATTTGAGCCATAATTATCGACCTAAATTAAGAATTAAATCATGTTTTTGATCCTCCTTGCCAAAATCGGTCTAACCGTCATACTTAATTAAGAAACAAGATCAAAGAGGATATGAATTGATTTATAAACTAAACCGCGTGACCTAAAAATTTAATATATAGTCTGGAATTGATCTTAATGCAATTCATCGTGTCTGTACCTCCCTAAAACCAGCGCAATCTGAAGCCCTTGGTTAATTGGGTTATCGACGTTTCTTTATACCTTGTTCGTCATCCTCTTCGCCGGTTCTGTCAATCTCCGTTTGATATGCGTTTAAACAACAATCAAGGTAATTAAGATATGCAATAGCTTCATATCACAGCCGTAAACAATAGCCCTAACATTAATTAAACAAACGTTAAACGGATTGAGCGATTTCAAAGTTAGGTTTTATGAATCAAATTTGGTTTTGTTAATTTAGTATATATATAAACATTTACGATCCTAAATCAACTGACACATCAGCGCAATTGACTGGTGTGTGTGTGTGTGTGTGTGTTCAATGTCTGGCCGGCTGAGGTCGCGGGTTCGATTCTCGGCCACCGAAATTTTTGGGTTATTTTTTTTTTTGTTTTTAATTTGTTTTAATGATTTATAATATATTATAATTAATATTAAATACTCGATAAACTATATTTTATTAAACCGACATCATAAAGTTAACGTTTCGTGTCAAATGATCTCGTTACAAGTTTTTCGTGTACCTATGTATATATATATATGTGTGTGTTTGTGTGTGTGTGTGTGTGTGTTATTAATAATAAATCATCATTATTTTTATTAAGTACCGACATTAATATTGATGTTTCTCATTGTAAAAACGTCTTTATAAATTCGCTCATATTTATTTGATATATGTGTGTGTGTGTGTATGTATGTATTATTTTTAAAACAAAACTATAATAAATATATTAAATGTATTACAAGCGTTAATTATATTTTTATCATCGAAATTCGTTAAGACTTCCAAAATATAAATTTTATGGTAATTATATAATTAAGTGTTTATCATTATAGAACATCACAACTCATATTTATTCAAACTAATTATTTATAAGTTCGATTATACGATAAACAACGGTTCTTATAATTAATGATAACAATAATTAGTAAAGATCAATCGTTCAATCCATAACATACCAAACATAATTGTAACTCAACTCATATCAAAATCCTAAATTCGTTATACGTATTATATCATTTATAATTCACTCATAACATTATTTAATTAGGATTCTTGTCGGTAATTCTCGAGAAGTGTGATTATTGCTTCTTGACATATTCATTCCCGTTTGGCTTATTCAATCAGGTGAGTTTTATCATTCCCTATTTTACTCAGTTTTCTAAAACGTTTTGGGGACATATGCGTATATCATACTATATATATACATATCTATACATATATATCAAACAAATAACAAACGTATAATTGTGTGTGATTAATCAAATCTACTTGTTATGTGCTTATTTGTCTTTATATGCAATTGTTTGACATATCCCCTTGGAGAGGGTTCTCATTATTGATCACCGCCCGATTCGCTTTGCAACGGTCTTATTCTTATTTGCACATGGTTGATTTACCGGTGCCCGATTCTCTTGGCAATGGTTTAGTCGACAATCTATTTGCTTATGGTCTGATTTCATTACCGCATTTATTACGTTTTGCTTATTTATTATATTAACCTTATTTTATTGCAAAACTGGTGATAAACTCACTCAACATGTGTTGTTGACAAACTCCGTTTTCTACGCATATGCAGGTTGCTTGAGTTGAAACTTGGACACTTAGAAAGACCTTAGGGATTATTGAAGACAAACATGAATTTAACTTGTTATTGTTGGGTTTTAACAAGATTATCAAAGTGATAAAACCTTACTTTTACAAAAACACAGCGGATAAATGTTTTAAATCTTGTTAGTTTATAGTGTATAAAACCAATTTTATACATGCAAAACCCAAACCCGGATCCATATACGAAATACATACTATCAAACACATGCATGTCACTATAAGTTTATGCATGTTAAAATACCTTTCAAGTAAACCAAAACCGGGTGAAGAAAGAGTGATTGAAAGGAAAGAACTTGAATATGGAAGCTCCTCAAGCTAGCATACCCCAAGCCTTCGACAATACACCTTTGTTAAGCTAGGATTCACTTGAAAAACCAACTCCTCCTTGATGTTCTTCCTCGGGGCCAAAAATGGGAGAGAAAAGGAACAGAGGAATGTTTTGTTACTTGCAAAATGTTGTAAGAATGAATGAGAGAGAGTTAGGGAGTTAATGGAAGCACCACCCATGGCACCCACTCACATCCAATGCATGTCTCCACTAAAGAAAACATAATAATATAAAATAAAAGGTGTAAGAGAGTAAGAGGGGAGGGGGGCGGCTACCCTCTCACCCATTTCAAATTTTATATGGTTTTTTTCTTTAAATGAGTTTTATATCATAAAACTCACATTGTGTTATTTCCAAAAATAAATATAACACAATATAGGTAACATGCTTGGTAACCATTATTCACATATTGTTATTTAACCATCTTAAATAACACTATGGAATGCTCTCTCTCTCTCAAAGTATAAATCATCCATATGATTTATTTATTTCACAAATACGATGTATTTAGAAACCCCTTTCCAAATAACTCAAGTCTTAATATTTGTTTGTTATGATCATATCATATATAAACAAATATTATTTGTGTTTGTCTAGCTTGTTATTGGGTATGACCCGACTTGGATCATAACCTACTAGCCACATCAATAATAATATGTGTCTTGGGCAGACCGAGTTCAACAATCTCCCACTTGCACAAGATACATAGAAGATTGATGCAAGTAGCAAATACCGCCTAACTACGGTTTACTACCCCTAACACGCATGACGAAGTGCCATTCAATAACATCATCCCCTTAAAGTCCCTTACTTGAAATGATTTAGGTGAATCTATCATTTATCCTTTTGTCTCAGATGTCATGTCAAATCCAGATTTCTAGATTTGAGCAGCCGCACCCTCGTTGTCACAAAAGATTTCTAGAGGGTCCTGAATGGTACGGACCACCCTAGGTCGGCAATGAATTTCCTAATCCACGCAGCTTCTTAAGCTGCCAATGAGGCGGCGATGTATTCCGATTCTGTGGTGGACAAAGCTACCACATCTTGTTTCGAGATCTTCCAAGAGACTGCCCCACCATTCATAATGAAAACATATCCCGATTGTGATCGAGAATTATCTCGATCGGTTTGGAAACTCGCATCCGTGTAACCTTTTACAACGATTTCCTCCTCACCCGAACCGTATATTAAAAAGATGTCCTTAGTCCTTCTAAGGTATTTCAATATACTCTTAACCGCCATCCAATGGCTACTTCCCGGATTATGTTGGAATCTACTTGTCACACTTAAAATGCATGACACATCCGGTCTAGTGTATACCATTGCGTACATGATGGATCCAATAGCCGATGCGTATGGGATCCCATTCATTTTATGTTGTTCTTCCTTTGAGCTTGGACATTGAGACGCACTCAATATCGTTCCTCTTTGAATAGGTACCAAACCTCTCTTAGAGTTCTCCATCTTGAACCTCTTCAAGATTTTGTCAATGTATGCACTTTGGTTTAAACCTATCAACCGCCTTGATCTATCCCTATAGATCTTTATTCCCAAAATATAGGCGGCTTCACCAAGATATATGATGGAAAAGCAACTTCCAAGCCATGCTTTTACACCTTTCATGGTTGGAATGTCATTCTCAAATAGTAGTATGTCATCAACATACAATACTAAGAAGGTAATGATGCTCCCACTAGCTTTCTTATACACACAAGCTTCATCACCATTTTTGATTAATCCAAATTTCTTAACTTCTTCATCAAAAATGCGATTCCAACTTGTAGATGCTTGTTTCAATCCATAGATTGATTTCTTTAACTTGCATACTTTGTAAGGATGTTGTGGATCGACAAAACCTTCGGGCTAAACCATATAGACATCTTCCTCAAGATGCCCATTTAGAAAAGCGGTTTTGACATCCATTTGCCAAATCTCATAGTTATAATATGCGGCTATGGCAAACAATATCCTAATCAACTTTAGCATTGCTACGGGAGAAAAAGTTTCATCATAGTTAATCCCTTGAGTTTGAGTGAAACCTGTTGCTACAAGTCTTGCTTTATAAGTATCCAAGTTTCCATGCATATCGGTTTTCTTCTTGAAAACCCACTTACTTCCAACCGGTTTGGAATTAAGAGGTGGTACAACCAAATCCCATACTTGGTTGTCATGCATGGATTGCATCTCTACGTTCATGGCTTCAAGCCATTTGTCACAATCGGATTGTGACATTGCATCACGGTATGTGGTGGGTTCATCCGAATCTAGCACATAGCATCCATCCATGAAAAATCCATATCTTTCGGGTGGATGACTAATTATACCGGATTTGCGAACGTTTTGTGTATTTTGATCAACCATTTGATCATTCTCAACAACCTCTTGTTAATTGCTAGTGTCAACCAAACGTGTATCGGCTTGTGGTTCTCGATCCTCCTCGAGTTCCACCTTTCTACTAGTACCTTCCATAAGGAACTTAGTTTCCAAGAACTCGGCCTTTCGAGCAATGAACACCTTTTGCTCGGTTAGGTTGTAGAAATAATATCCCATAGAATCTTTGGGATATCCTACAAAGATACACTTAGTGGATCGACTTTCAAGTTTGTTTTGGGTGTTGTTCTTGACATAAGCCTCACAACCCAATACCCTTCCATTCCATATTTCAAAAGGTGTCTTGTCAACTTTCTTGGTTGGGACCATATTTAGAATACGGGACGCGGAGAGCAAAGCGAAACCCCAAAATGATAGAGGCAATGTGCTTCTAGCCATCATAGATCGAACCATATCTAATAGAGTTCGATTTCTCCTCTCGGACACACCATTATGTTGTGGTGTTCCCGATGGAGTAAGTTGTGAGATGATCCCACAACTTCTAAGATGATCTTGGAAAGCATCACTTAGGTATTCACATCCTCTATCCGAATGAAGTACTTTGATGGTTTTATCGAGTTGATTTTGTAATTCATTTTGGAAGAATTTGAACATTTCAAAAGCTTAATCTTTGTGTCTTAACAAGTACACATACCCATAATGACTATAGTCGTCAATACAGGTAATGAAGTATCTTTCACCATTCCTTGTCATTTCCTTAAAAGAACCACATACATCCGAATGTATGATACCTAATAAGTCCTTTGCCCTTTGGTTTGTTCCACTAAAGGGGTCCTCGGTCATCTTTTCTAACATACAAGACTCGCATTTATTAAATGAATCACCTTCACTTGATTCCAAAAGACCATTATATTGAAGTGTATGTATGCGATCTTTGTTTATATGACCAAGGCGACAATGCCAAAGATAAGTTTTACTCAAATCCATTTTGAGCCTTTTGGTGCTTGATTGGTATAACATGTTATCATAAGATGTGTTACTATGAACCAATTCATAAATGTCATTAGATGGCATTGCTTTACAATAAAATACATTACTCATGAAAACATAAATACAATCATCCATAAACTTAAAATCATAACCATATTGTCTTAGAAGTGAAACGGAGATAATATTCCTAGTCAAACTAGGAGCATACAAAACATTATTTAAAATAACTTCCAAACCATTTGGAAGCTTCAAAATGTAGTCCTCTCGGGCTTCGACAACAACCTTTGCTCCGTTGCCCATGAAGAGACTAATATCTCCCTTCTTGAATCCTTCATTTCCTTTGATCCCCTGCAACAAATTGCTAATATGAGTTCCACATCCGGTATCCAATACCAATGTGTTAGAGGAAATAATATTAAGATCAACATGAATCATGAAAGTTGTACCCGAGGTTTGCCCCGCATCCCTCTTAGCTTTCAACTCTTTTAGATAGGTTGGACAATTCCTCATCCAATGCCCTATCTCCCACATCCAAAGCACGGATCCTCCGCGCAAACCTTTGGCTTCTTTTCTTTCGGTTTGGGTGGTCCCACTTTCGCCTTTCCCTTGAACTTAGCCATGACTTGTCCCTTACCTTTGGCAACCTTTGCCTTAGGTTCTGGGTGATTCCTTTTCTTATTGCCTCCCTCATTGATCGTGAGAACGGGTAAAACCTTTTTACCCATTCCCGTCTCGGCCGTCTTGAGCATTGCATGAAGCTCACCAATGCTTTTGTCCCACCCATTCATGTTATAATTCGTAACAAAAGTCTCAAATTTCTTGGTTAGCCCATTTAGGATCTAATCCGTGGCTAACTCATTTGAGACGCGACAATTAAGGCGCTTGAGACGATCAATGTGGCTTTTCATCCTAAGTAGATAAGTTGAGACCGATTGGGTTTCTTCCATACGACATGCATGAAGCGCTCGAACCGTTTCGAAGCGTTCCACCCTAGCTTGTGTAAGGAACATTTCCTTAAGTTGGGTGATCATGTTATACGCCCCATGAATTTCAAAATCCTTTTGAATTTCGGGAATCATAGTTCCCAACATGAGGGAAGAAACTTGCACTGAATCCTCATTGTGCTTAACCCAATTGTTATGGACTTCGGTATCGTCAATGCTAGGTTCATCGGGAATAGGCTCGTTTATTACGTAGTATTTCTTTTCTTGCTTGAAAACGATTCTCAAATTTCGATACCAATCCATAAAGTTGGTATAGTTTAAACGATCCTTATCAAGAATAGTTCTTAGTGATAGGTTATTAACGGGTGGAATAACAACGTTAGGTGGATTGTTGATTGCGGCCATCTACAAATATAACAAAGCTCAATTTTAATATTTTCGATATCAATTAATTTTAATCGTTAATACCCTTTATGTCTCCAAGACAATTAATGATTAATATCTAGAACCCAACATTTCATTCAAATAGTAGTTAGGTGACCTTTATCCTACTATTTAAATTAACAAGGTAGTCAACGTTTGATGATTGCAACCCTTTGCAACTTCTAGTTTTATGGGATCGGTTAAACATCTTATGTTTAGTTGGCATGTTTAATCCCATCAACACCATTGTACATCATGCTTCGGTGACCCTATTCACATGGTTTCCAATTTAAGTCGTCCTACTTATGCACACATGTGAGTTTACACATACAAGTGGTTAGGTCACCTTTATCCCACAAATATGATAAACCCACCTCAAACTCACAAGTTTCCTCCAACATGATTAGGTGACCTTTATCCCATATCGAGTTCCCAAGTGATTCGAGTGTTGTATAAAAGGATGGTGTTTGACTTATTTTATAAAAGGGTTTTTTTAGTTTTCTAACTTCTAGATTGGAAAACCTTTTATGTACCTAGCATTTGCATGCATTCAAATGTATGGTACTTAGTTGAAAAACCCATTTTCAAAGTTTCTATTAATAAAACCCATTTTATTGTGAAATCATTAGCCCTTAATAAAACCAATTTTATTACCTAACGATTTCCAAGGAACCAATTTTATGCTAGTTGTTGATTTTAAGTAGTTAGCAAACCATATTGCAATAACACAAACAAAAGAAAATAAACCATGCAAGCATAAAACATACAACCAGAAGTTCATAACCATAGCCTCCTAATATTGACTACACTTGTTGATCGAAGACAAGTGTGTCAAAAAGGTTTCCTAAGGGACCCGAAAGGACATAATCTTGTGTCGCTGAACTCCCACTTGATCCCGCATCCAAATGCTCCAAGTGTTCACCCCCGTGTTGTGGTCTCCACTTTATTTGGGCTTCCATCCTTGCATCTTCTTTCACAAAATATGTCCTAATACATTTTTTAAGTAAAAGAAATGCATCTAATCTACTTATTATTACAAACCAAATGAATGAATAAATAGATTACAAACCCAAATAAATATTACAACCATTTCGAATGAACAAACAACCACTTGAATGAACAAACACATCAACACAATCATTCAACCAAACACAAGGCCATGGCTAGGTTATGAACATCTATTACACATCCAAATATGCAACAATCCAAGACCCAAAATTGGTTCCCCTTTGGCCTAAAACATTCGGCTCAAACTTGACCAAACCGAAAGTTCTGGGTTTTGTCCAAACAACACAATCAATCATCCAAATGACTTAGTTTTTCAAGATTACCACATGCATGTAAAGTATAATCTTGAAAAACCAGGGGTAACCAAAACCCCTAAAATTTTTGGCCATATGGTAAAACCCCACCATAAACCCGAAAATTTTGGGTCTAATGAAGCATGCATCCGTATAAGCGGCTCCTGATGCCATTATTGGGTTTTAACAAGATTATCAAAGTGATAAAACCTTACTTTTACCAAAAACGCAGCGGATAAATGTTTTAAATCTTGTTAGTTTATAGTGTATAAAACCAATTTTATACATGCAAAACCCAAACCCGGATCCATATACGAAATACATACTATCAAACACATGCATGTCACTATAAGTTTATGCATGTTAAAATACCTTTCAAGTAAACCAAAACCGGGTGAAGAAAGAGTGATTGAAAGGAAAGAACTTGAATATGGAAGCTCCTCAAGCTAGCATACCCCAAGCCTTCGACAATACACCTTTGTTAAGCTAGGATTCACTTGAAAAACCAACTCCTCCTTGATGTTCTTCCTTGTGGCCGAAAATGGGAGAGAAAAAGAAGAGAAGAATGTTTTGTTACTTGCAAAATGTAGTAAGAATGAAAGAGAGAGAGTTAGGGAGTTAATGGAAGCACCACCCATGGCACCCACTCACATCCAATGCATGTCTCCACTAAAGAAAACATAATAATATAAAATAAAAGATGTAAGAGAGTAAGGGGGCCACCCTTTCACCCATTTCAAATTTTATATTTTTTTTCTTTAAATAAGTTTTATATCATAAAACTCACATTGTGTTATTTCCAAAAATAAATATAACACAATATATGTAATATGCTTGGTAACCATTATTCACATATTGTTATTTAACCATCTTAAATAACACTATGGAATGCTCTCTCTCAAAGTATAAATCATCCATATGATTTATTTATTTCACAAATACGATGTATTTAGAAACCCCTTTCCAAATAACTCAAGTGTTAATATTTGTTTGTTATGATCATATCATATATAAACAAATATTATTGGTGTTTGTCTAGCTTGTTATTGGGTATGACCCGACTTGGATCATAACGTACTAGCCACATCAATAATAATATGTGTCTTGGGCAGACCGAGTCCAACAGTTATATATATAATTATTTGAATTGTTTGTTGTATTTGAATATTGTGCATAATTGAAATATAATAATTAATTAGATATTGTCACTTATATTCAATGATAGTATCTTCGAGCTGTGAGCAATCGGATCACGCCCTGACATTTTCGCCTTAGGTTGGGGTGTGACAGATTTGTATCAAAGCCAAATGTTATAAGATAGGTCGTTAGAAATGGTCCTAAACATATGTTAGGAACCCTATACGTGCTTATCTGAACTACCTTATGTGCTATTAAAAATTGTTTACAGCTGGCTTAGATTAGTTATTTTATTGTATTTATCTTGTTTATGTGTTGCACACACACACGAATTCCGAGGTTACGCGTCACTTTCAAAATATTTTTAAATCCTCTAATTTTTGTAGATTATATCTTATTGTGGGAAATTCCTTAAGAATCCTCGTGTTTTGTTTTGCTCTCTAACCTTGAAGCATGAGGGTATGACAAATGTCGTACAACCATAACTTTAAGTGGTACCCATAATCAGCTAAATGGTTACGTGGTAAACATAATCGGCTAAACGATTATACTTCCAAGTTGTGTTCTTAAATTGTTTTAAATGCTTAGTTGGGTGAAAAATCCATAGAAATCCATAGGCACTCCAACTATTCATTTCTTAAACCATTTTGATTTGATTTTTAGGTTGGAACGTATCGTCCGGGGTGGTTCCTGAGATGCACCAACTACTTAAATTTGATTCGTTGATTCAATATTTAGTTGGGTCGGTTAAATGCCATGTAACGCTCATGGTCCGAACTCCATTGATTCGATAATTCGTTAATTAGTTGGGTCTGTTAAATGCCATGTACACGCTCATGGGCTGATCAACTCAATTATTTATTGCACGTTATTTGAATTGGGCCATCAAATTGCCATGGAATGCTCATGGGAGGCCAATTCACAAACTTTATGGTTTTTTATTTAGTTAAGCCATTCAAATTGCCATGGAAAGCTCATGGGAGGTCAACTCGTTTAATATGTTTGGTTATTTTATCCTTAGAAAATCTTATAAAACATTGTTCATTTACTTAAATACTTCAAACTCATACCTATTATTTTAAATCCCGACTCGTCCTCGAGCCTTCACTAGTACTAATTCATATATATACATATACATACATACTTGTACTAATCCATCTGAGCAGTTGCTTGTGAATAGTAACAAAACCTGAGAACACTTCGAATTCCGTGAACAAGCAATTTCGAGAATAGTCTGTACCCTGAGAACACAATCCCGAGAACCTTGATCCCGAGAACACAATCTGACTTAATCCGAAGAACATAACCCGAGAACCTTTACCCAAGAACACAATCTAAGAACACAATCCGAGAACCATTACCGTAAAAAAGTTATTTCCGAGATCCATGGATCTGAAGAGAAAGACTTGTAGATTAAGTTGAAAGCCCGAAATATTAAGGATTTAGAGATTCTCAAGAATTAAAATTATGCTTAAGATTTTTAAGAAATCTAATCTTCCTAAAAATCCGTTTGTCCTCAAACGTAAAAAACACGAAGACCAGTCTACCCAGATCTTCAATATCGTCAATTTTCTGAAACCTATACCGAGCTTTGAATAGGTCTAAAGTCTCTGATACCAATTGTAAGGTTCAAATCAGGATCTACACAATATGATATCAAGTAAACACAACTACTAGGTGGAATCTAGTAGTTATGGTGATGTAAGAACAAGCAAAGATGAACAATATGTTTAATTAAAAACATCGAATGACTTCAAATGTGCCCAACTATTATTCCCTAAACCATCTGGAACATAAGCCTTTACAATCGATTAGATGCTAACCTTAGAAAAAACACCTATCTTTATTGGGAAGCAAACAAATCATAACACAAAACCTAAAGCCCACTAAAATCCCATTAAGTTCTCGGCTATTAGCCAAGAACCTTTACAAGTCAACAAGTTCTACTATAAACAAAATCGAAAATGCTAAAACTAAGCTTAAACCATAACTTGACTCAAACGGTAAATAGGCATATATGAACAAATGTAATGAGCATAAGTAAACATAAACAAATGTAAATAAACACACTTAAAAAAGCGCAAACGAACAAATATAAAACATTATGTAGTTGATTCATTCAATGTTTCATCCAAAACTGAATATAAATGGGCATAACCAAACATAAAAGGATCAAAATAAGTCTAGATATATTACAAACATTCTTACAATAAATAAA
The DNA here is from genome assembly GCF_021521415.1 of Bidens hawaiensis. NCBI lineage: Eukaryota > Viridiplantae > Streptophyta > Magnoliopsida > Asterales > Asteraceae > Bidens > Bidens hawaiensis. Next base: position 14,246 of record NW_027499776.1, on the reverse strand, counting down.
ATTAAAATCAAATAGTAAATATCCAAAATATTATAAATGAAAAATGTAAAAAAAATATATATATAAATAAATAAGTATTCAAGTAATAACTTGTATGAGACTAGTCATCAATATTAGTTACAATATATTTTATGCTTTGGGACCATCTTTTTAACAATGATTTTGAACAATTACTTTATTTAATAGAAACCGATAACGGTCTTATACTAATCACAAATGACTCGCCAAACCTATAGTTACAATATAAACTTTGAACAGTTACAATATATCTTATACAATCTTGAAAACCTATAGTTAGGTACCCAATAGCAAGAAATGCGTTATGGTTACGATATTATGGATATACAATCGCTTCATTCAAGTGCGGACATTTGAACAACTTATACGAACGGAATTGGGTTTTTGTTAACTTCGTAAACGAAAATTTATTTTCGTTATTGAATTGATTACGTGAACAAATTGTTATCATTATGTTTACATAGATTTATTATTAAGTATTGATACTAACCTACTAAATTACTTATCTACCAGCCTACTACAACGAAACGTGAAGCTACCAAACTACTGTACCGGAAGGTGAACCTACCGAACTACCCCATCGAAAAGTGAACCTACCAAAATATTGCACCGAAAGGTGAATCTACCGAACTACTGCACCGGAAGGTAACCTACTGAATTCTGCACATAAAGATGACCAAGTTAACTACTACACTGAGAGGTTACCTACTGAACTACTTGTCACACCCCGTCAAAACGAAAGCGCGGATGCGTGACGTCATGTATATCGTAAGCATATGATTACTTCAAACACACAATGCATTGGATACAAATTTAAAGTTTAAGGTTTGCAACCATAGTAATTGTTTTCAAAATGACATAAGTTTAAAGATTTCTCAAATATGACCCAACAGATTGAGTTATACTATTAAAATCTTCCCAAAAGCGTATCCAAGACTTGCATACTTGTTAACCTAAGTAGATTACCCTGGCAGCATCGCTTAATTTCCTGAAAATATACTTAAAAATGTCAACATAATGTTGGTGAATTCACAGGTTTTAATAGAGCTAAACCATTTCTTAAAATGTTACTCGATATGATAAAAATATGATAACCAAAACAAGAAAAAATATACAAATTCGTAACCTATAGGGAATTACGAATATTATGTAACTCCATGAGACATAGCTAAACCATGACCTGAGATCCTTGCCCCATTTCCCGCTAGGCGAGTTACAATTTGGACAATATTGCTATCATTCGTGTTGGGTCGGATTTATGATAAGGAAGATTGGAATTTTCTCAACCTCCCTAGAAAACGGCTAAGTATGGACTTCGAGCAAGCATAGACGATCGAGCATGGTTTTTACTACTTCGAGCAAGGTCTTCGAAAACCTTAAATGGTTAATTCTTCTAAGTGTTAAGGCTTCGAGCAAGCTACAATTCAACGAGCAAGAGTGTTCTTCTATCGAGCATGGATTGCCAATCGAGCAAACAGCTTGATCATACAAGTTTTAACCAAGTGTTACGAGCACAAGATGATCGAGCACATGGGGACAAGCATGGATGCAAAAAGAAGATGTCACGTGATCAAAGCAAGGACTTCGAGCACAGTTCAGTTCCCGAGCAAGATTTACATCCGAGCATGCTAAAGATTGCTGAATAAGAAAAGCTGAAGACATCAAGAAGAATGAGCTTGCTCGATGGACTAGTTCGAGCAAAGCATGGACTAGTCAAGAGGGATGAAGTCTGCTGGAAGGGAATATCTTCAGTGAAGATATTCTAAGTAAAGTATGCTCGAGGACATTCAACGAGCATATCTAGCATTGTGAGTCTGCTCGAGCAAGATTGTTACCTTGCTCAATGACTCAACACTAGTATTATTATGTAATGATTAGGAACTTCTAGAAGGAATTTCAGGGTCTATAAATAGGGGTCCTAGGTTTCCATTTAGGGCACGGATTTACACACGGATAACGGCGCACACAATACGAGAAACATTCCAAAAAGAATATTCTATTTGTTTCCTCGTACAGCCGCCGTCATACACGAAACCCTAGAAATTCCTTTCACTGTTCCATTAATGAATCATTTAATACAGTGAATCTTTGTATTTGAATGAGCCTTTATTGATTATCTATTATTGTTTTGTGTTTCCTATTTACACTCCTTCGTTCCCACTCGTTGGATATTATGATTCCGCTGGGATATTCAACAAGCCTTTTGGGTAATCGAGTCGGTGTGTTCTTGTCAAACTTTTAGAAGGTTTCACCTGACTCATGATCTTGTCAGTTGGTATCAGAGCAAGATTGCCGAATCTTTCAGAATAACCGCTGAATCTGATTCATCTCGCTCTTGAATCCACCATGGACGTTAAACCGATGAAGTTTGTTGAAAAATTTTTAGGGTTTTGAAATTATTTGATGATTTGGGTAAAATTTATGTGGATTGATGTTTGGGTTGATGACTCGTTCAGAGATTCAACATCAATTTCATGTTTATTTGGTCATATCGGTCCAGATCTGATGTAACAGTGTTTTTAGCTCGTTTTGGGGTAAAACTGTAATTGAAGATGATTTTCAGATCTGTAACGGCTGTTGATAGATTGAAGATAGATGGTTGATATCGAGATAACTGAGATATTGCTACAACGATTAATTTCAGATGAAGAAGCTTGGTTTTTGATCTGAAAATTAGGGTTTTAAGTGCTCATAATTGTTTCTGATATGAGTGTGCTGCTTGAACAGTAAAGGGAATATTAAAGAACATTGCTGCTGGTACAATCTGATATGTAGAAGTCAAGAATGAACAGGTACTAAGAGCAATCTAATCATTGTTCGTAGCAGAAGATGGAAAACGCAGAGGGAATATTCAAGCAGGTTCTGTATTGGAAAATCATTGATTGATGATGCAGAAGAAAGATCTGTTGTTCGAGCATCGATATGTGTACCTGAAGGTATCTTATCTATTGCTCGAGCATAATGGATAAGACTGTCATGAAGTATTACGAACACAAGGAAATGTTTCTGCTGTTCGAGCGTGATATGTTTATCCAAAAGGTATCTTATCTATTGCTCGAGCATAGTGGACAAGGTCTGAACTATCATGAAGTATTACGAGCACAAGGAAATGTTTCTGCTGTTCGAGCGTCGATATGTTTACCCGAAAGTATCTTATCTATTGCTTGAGCACAGTGGGCAAGTCCTGAACTTTCATGAAGTCTTTCGAGCACAACGGAATGATTATGCTGTTCGAGCATCGATATGTTTACTCGACAGATAGCTTATCGATTGCTCGAGCATGCAAAGTCGAGCACATCAAGTTTGGATTCGAGCACATGAACCCCGAGCACATCCTTGTTTATCTCAACAATCTATCTTTTGGTGTCGAGCACACTTTGTTTTACTTGAGCAAACCTTTTTCGAGCACACTTTGGCTCCTGAGCATGCCCATGAAAAGACAGAAAAACACAAGTCTTGACAATTCGAGCATATTATAAGATAAAATAGGACTAGTATGTTTCCCCCCAAATCGTTATAAAATAGTAAAAATGGGGCCGTGAGACCCACCTCGTGAGTAGTAATCAATGAATGTCAGACAATACAAAGTCCAATGAACTACTGGTCTAGTTGTGGCCTAGCACATAATAAATTACTTTAATATCGCACGGATATAATTTTTGAATAACTTGGTTTATGCTACTCGCTTTCACCCACTAATATTGTGTTTAATTTTGGACGACCTGATGATGATAAGTGTTTATAAATTCTTTTTGAAAATATAATTATATAAATATTAATATTAGATATCTTAATAATGTTATTTTCCCTTTATTATCGTTTGTCTTAACTATGAACGACTCGTTCGTTTGAGTAGAAGATTGATATAAAAAATATATTTATTTATTTCTAGGTAATATTCCGTTAAGTTATGTTCATATCTTTATTAAAATGTAATATGTTACATTTTTGTTCTTAACTTCCAACCGACTTTTTACAGTTTTGGATCATTACTCGTAAAAATTATTATTTTTGCGTTAAAACACACACACACACAGATATATATATATATATATATATATATATATATATATATATATAAGTAAAAGTTACCATTTGTTATCAAAATGTTATATTTTCCATTTAAAATGTGTTTCAACGTATTATCGTTTATTGTTGTTAGGTTGACAAAAGACATCTCTTATTAGTAGCCATTCTAAAGACAAATTAATAAAGTTTATGTTTAAAGTCGTATTTAAGATTAATAAAATATATAAGCATATTTTAACATAAACTTTATAAAATTTCATCCTTGTTTATTTTTAAGTTATAAAATATTATAAAATACGTTTACGGCTTAAATAAGTTTATTTTATTTAAAAGTTAATATTTGCTTCCTTTTAAGATGTATGTTCCCACTTATAAATCCACAAAGCTATATTTTTGAATCAAAGATTAATATAATTTACAAGGGTCCATGTCTTGCTAAAATTAACAATATTTATATACTTTTGATAGAGTCTATATTTTCCACTATAATTTACCAACACTGATGTATATTTTTATAGTAGAACTGTTAGTCTTTAAGCTTATTTTTAGTCATAAAACCCATTTTATTGATCATTATTTTCCATTTGAAACCTTCTTTAGATACTTACTAACACAACTTAGTATTGCGTAGATAAATTATAACCATTATTTCTACATCACATTTTCCATGCATGCATGCTATATATATGTAGATAGATAGATAGATAGATACCTTTAACATGTTTAGTGTATAGTTTGTTAATTGGGTGAAAGCTTAGCATGACATAAGGCAAGACTTAGGGAACTTTAGCTTACTTAGTCTAGGATTCGGGTTTAGAAAGATTAGGAATGTTGAGCTCGTTCCTCCACTTGAAGCTCGTTTAAACTTCCCGAAAAAGATTTCCTACACCATCTTGGTCTTGAAATACAAGGAGACATATATTAGTTTGTATAAAAACGAGAGGAAATAAAAACCGTGTGAGCGTGTACGTGTGTTTGTAGATATATCGGGGAGTGAAAGAGAAACAGAAACAGAAACAGTGTGTATGTTATACCTTGAGAAAGAGTGAACAGGGAGAGTGTAGAGAGAGTGCTAGTGGTTCCGGGATGGTGGACGGTGACCGCTTGAGGGTGGATCGAGGTGGTGACGGAGGTGATCTATGGTGGTGATGGGTTGACGATGGTGTGTTGCAGTGACGTTACGGTGGTGCTACGGTGAAGGCGGTGTGCGGTGACAGTGGCTGCGGAGTGTTGTATTCTTGGAATGTCTTGAATATGAGAGAATATATGTGGAGGTGTGTATGTGTTTATGGCTTGAAAAGTGAGTTGGTGAGGGTTCTTGGGTGTGAGCCGATCATAGAGAAGGATATATGAAGATTATGGAATTGAATTTGTTTTTGTTATTTTTTTTTATGAATATGTGAGAGTGGACAGCTATATATATACAGAAAAATTGTTGTGTAAGATCACAAATATCTTGAGCATTTCATGAAAGAAGTATGGTGGTGAAAGATATGTTTGAAGATCTTAAGTAACAATACAAACAAGGTATGGTGTGGACATGTTGTACAAGCCACCAATAGTAGAGATGACATGAAAATGAAAGGTGGTGGAGTGTTCTGGTCAACAAAGAAGAAAAGCAAGTAAATTTACTACTGAAAGTGAAAGTATGGAGGTGGGTTATAACCAATAAAAATAATGTAAAGTATGATGTGAAAATAGGTTGCTTGAAAACATGGTTCACAAGTTAGGATTTGCAAAAAGAATAATAAAGACATGGTTATGTGATGATTGAATTCAATCAAAAGGGGCAGGGACGAAGTCAAAGGAAGATATGGAGCTGGTTAGATTATGATCCATCTTTTGTAAAGAATGGATTTTTTTACGCTACGTTTGGTAGTTCAATGCATGACATTAATTTTATTATGTATTTTAAGTTAATTTATGCTTAACAAAATATGGTTTATTATTTAATTTAATAAAGGTATTATGGTAGAACACTCACTTTACTAGTGAGAGGTAGGGGGTTCAACCTCACTATCACCAATTTATATAGGAGATATGAGGGATGATACTGGCTTGGCAAGGTTCGAGTCCTAATCTCACCCGGTTTTACCGGCTCTTCGCTGTCGTGTCGTTTGGCGGGCGTGGGGTCGGGTTTTATCTGGGGAATCCCTCAATAGGTGGACCGCTAGGGGCTCCGTCCGTCTGGACTCGTGGCAGGCTCGGGCTACCTTTAGCGAATGGGGGCCGCGTACGGAGTACCCGGCGTTACTTAGTTAGCCGTTCAAAAAAAAAACTTAAATGAAATGCATCATGGTTATGCTATACTCGTTACGATTAAACTTAACAAAATTAAATCCAAAGAGAATTTATGCTAAGGATTCAAGTTAAAAGTTTGAATAAACATGATCGATTTAGTGGAGTATCACACTACTGCACCAAAAGATGACCTACTGAATATATTATATTATGTGAAATATTGAATTTTACTAACCTAGTGTATCTAAAAATATAGTTTGATATGTAGCTATTGCTAAGATATTGCTTTATTGTTTTAGTTGTCCCACTAATTATTTTACTCAGTCGTATTGTTTAAGATATTTTTAAATGTAATAAATAGTGTTTGTATTACATTGTGACATGTTCAATGTTTTGTAATTGATTGTAAAGAAAGCATTGTATTTTGCTTTCTGTATAAGTGACACGTCGTGTAACCGCCTAGAGATTTTAAACATGTCATGATTTTGAAGGTATCAAGACCCTTATAAGGAAACTGTCGTTCGGTTCACAAACAATGTAGGATAATACTGCCCACCCCTCTTACGGAACCCAACGTCCTCGCTGGCACACCAGTTGGCCCTAGCTCTGATACCATTTGTAGCAACTCAGCATAACCATACCATGATATTGTCCGTTTTGATCGGGACGTACTACCATCCGCTCACTGATTTAAAATTAATGGTGATTGTACAAGTCGCTTATAGGAATCCTTCTATCCCCTTCACAACTAATGTGGGCTATTATAGCTAACCACTGTTCAAGTTCAGGATCTTCTTCAACTGGCATGTTCAATTTCAATTTAATCATCTTCAGCTCTTTGCTTATCTTCACACTAGCTTTAGTGAGAGAACTGATTATCTGTTTTCGTTGTTTCATAATAGCCTTTAATTCCGCAACTTCTTTATCTCTTAGATAAATCTAGCAACCATGTTTTGTAACATTGTTATCATCATGCTCATTTCATGAGCATCCACTCCACTAGCATTTCTAATAATATGTGAATCCAGTTCATTTTCATTTTCTGTTGTGTATCTTTTAGCAACTACTCCACCAACATTTCACAGTATTATTCAATTCAACAACTTCTATCTCTCAGCCTTTCTCTTTTCTCTTGTCCAATATCAACCGTCGAGGAAACTGATCCTGCAGCTATTTAGACCCAAAAAATTTGAAAGCTTTTGTCTATTTTAGTTTAACAGTAATGATTATATAATTTTGATTAGGGAGGATAATGGGTAGGGTTAAGACCAGGTTTAGGTAATCCCAACTACATACACAGTTAACAAAGATTATTCCATACTAGGCCCAAAACACGTTAGTTATCTACCAAGTCAGTATTCGTTCGGCATCCCGTATATCCTAGGTTTAAGGTATATAATATACTGTATATATTTTAAAAATTTTGTATATATTATTTGGCATGCATACTAAAGAATTTGGTACGTTGTATACCCGAAAAACTTAAAATACGTCGGGTGCATTCACTGGTGGATCTTTCTTCGGGCCGAACCGGGCCGCGGCCCCATCATGTTTTTCGCTCGGTAGTATCCTTTTTCCAGGAAAATCAAGAAAATATATATGTATTGAGTGCGGCCCAGCCAAGTTATTTGAGTCAGGGTCAGCCTTAAATTTTTAATAATGTAAAGTTTGTTTAAAGTCGAATATGAAAAATTGTTTACGAAATAAACGTTAAGATAAAGAACGGAAGGTTAAGAAATAAAACTCCATAAGACCAACCGCAAGCCCAAATAAATTTTAAACAGAAAAACTAAACATTAAGCCCAAAATCCAACGCTAACATATGGTTGATGTTCGAACACAACAACAAGCGGAGGTTCTGTTGTGCGATGGCCTTTGTGTGACTTACTGACTTATGAGGTTTGGCATAGAAGTCAAAACAGAAGCTGAGAAGTAAGCAAGTGAATTGATGAAATCATTTGGATGTGAAATCGATTGATTGATTGGGCATTGCCGTTGTCTGCTGTGGCCTGAGGTTCGGGAACTGACTCGTGTGAGAGTGAAATCGACTAATCGAAACAGTCAACACAAGCAAGCAGAGACCGGGTTCTGTAATTCGCATTTCACCATTTTATATTTCTTTCAATTTGATAGGTTAGGGTTTGGAATTATTGTTTGACCCGACCCGAACCGGATTGCCGACCTGAAACTTAGAAGTGGGAAAAAAAATTTGGTTGCTGTGACTTTCGGCCCATCCATACTAGCTGCTCAAGATCCGCCACTGGGTGCATTATATTTCAAAGAATTAGATTGGGGCACAAACCAAACTAAAATCTAAATTTCGGTTATCAAGCTTTTGAAAATTGTCCGATTTTAGGTTTCAAGATTTTTATTTGTGTTATGTCTGGTTTCAATTTTTTTTATTTTTTCATTTTGGCTTGAAAGATTTCGGTCAAAATAAAATTGGCTAAAGATATTAAACTTGGGCAAAATCATGTTTGTTAATTAATAAATAACTAGTTCTTAGACCTGCGCGTTGCGCTGGGTAGGGAACTCAGTGGCGGCTTAGAACCCGTGCAACAAACTCAACGTTTAAAATATACAACGAAACAAAAGATCTCGAGTGAATTAAATTAGTTGACGCACAGATCTCCGTCACGGTTGCGACATATTGTCGTTCCAAATAATGGAACGTCATCATTGACAAGCATACCATTCCTTTTATAAGATGCGTCTTTTTGTTGTACCTTAAAAATTAAGATGCCAACTAAAACTAATTGCTTTTCTTCATTTCATCAGGTCATAAACTCATAATTACTACTTTTTTTCACTTCAAAGTTTGATCAAAATTAAGAAGCATTTGAATTGCTTAGATTGGCTTCAAACCATCATGATAGCACAAAGGAATTTAAATACAACAAAGGCTCAGATCTCCATTACGGCAACAACATGCGTTGCCGTTCCAAATAACAGAGGTCATCATAGCGAATGCACTCAAATTGGTTTCAAACCATTATCATAGCACAAATAAATCAAGGGTAAAAAATAAATCCGATAACAACCTTGAACACCATCGACCCATAAAAACCCAAAAACGACCACTAAAATGAGAATAGTCTCATCGTTTCAACTCATAATTAGAGCATCGCATCATAGTTATATAAGCAATCGAACTATCTGAAGAGGTTAAGTTCTACGACAATCATCATAACCTGGAACCCACACGTTGCAAATCCGCAGCTGCCATAGAGGGCCCGAAAGTCGCCGGTAACATAGCAACAACAAAAATAGCCAGACCAAACACCACTAACAATGAACAACAACGGATTGACTCAAGACATATGGCTGCAAATGCAATACCATCATAGCCCAACAAATCTTTTGAAAATTAAGAACACAAACAACTTAAAGTTAAAAATCAAAGCTCACAAAAGCATAGCCATACGTTTTGGTTTCTTCTTCAATTCAACCCAACAGAGCTTGGATCATTTCACAAATCTAATTAACCAAACATGTACACAAATCGAAACATATTAAATGCCCAAAATCAGAGGCGAAGCAACCGAAGTCGGGGGCTGGAAGTGTGGAACAGCGACACGTCGATTAACGCTCGATTTTTCAAATAGAACCCCACTGAAGTACCTTAGCCACGTACAGAACCCGGCAACAGTAAAATGAAGAATCACCTGAAGAATGAAAACGTTGCCGATTGAGAATGCAAAGAAGAAAGTTGGAACGGTTATAATTTAGTGGGTGTGGGACTGTGGGTGACGAAGGAAAAAAGAAATGGTGGCGGTCTACTGGTCTCTCTTACACTTTCCAGGCAACAAGTGTAAACTTATACATAACACATGGAGTTCACACAGATGAATAGATATTATACAACACTCTAAGCAATAGATACAACTCAATAAGCACGATTTCAAAGAAACAGTAATATTGTGTGTTTTAGGATAGTTGAAAAATATTATATATATATAATTAGTTATTATGCGTTTAAAGTAAAATGTTTGGGTTACATTGTACGCTAAATTACCTAAAATTCAAAATGAAAATCTTTTTGTTTGGTTCGATTTTCTCGTTTTATGTTTCGTTTGGTTTTCCCAGTTTTAGAACCATGCAAACCTGAAACCACACTGGAATTTGTTAGTTTTTAAGAAAACATATAGCAAAATCGTTGGTTTTTGTCTTGGTTCTTGATTTTTTTTATTTGTTACAGGTCGGTTATTTCGGTTTCATGTACACCCTTAACGTACGCTTCACAGGGATTTTATAGTTTGTATGAGTAACACCACCCCCATCCCCCTCTATTTGAGTTTGATAAGTGAAATTTTTGCTCAAGGGCTCAAGCTTGTTTTCCAAAGGATTTTATTGTTTCGATTTGGTCGTGCTCTTTTAAGCTTGTCCATATTTAAGTTTCTAATTTGACTATCGTGATTCAGTCACGTAAACAATCAAACCTCAATATCTGTTCACATAGTTTAACCTAACAACAAATATAATAATTACAATACATATAAAGTACAAGGAGACTATATATTTAGTGATTGATTCATTTGCCGTCTAAACCAAACAAGAAAACAAGTTGAGATGCTTCCTTCGTGTGTTATTGGCCACGTTCGTATTTCAATAATTATCCCCCATCATATTCCCTTTTTTTCCAATTTCAACTACATTGTCATATTATAAAATAAATAATTAACATTTTATTATTAAAATTTTTGACAATATATATGTTTATCATTTCAAATAGAGGGGCTATTGTCTCGTGTTTTTTCTATTCAAAGCTGATATATATTAAATACGTTTATGCCAAAATAAAAAATCGTGTTAGACATACATATGAACCGAAAAGTAAAAAACATGTGCTCTTGAATTGTGACTAACATAACATGTTTAACCCGAATTACTACAATTTTGTTTTTTTATCTTTACACTTGATAACATAATAAGGTTCTTTTATAATGAAGTAGCATAATGATTGCAAAATTTAATGTTGCTTTCTCATTTATTTGTTTTTATTTGACAATATTTACCCGGTTTAAGTTATGACATAAAACCTAAATATTTTTAAAATAATTACAAAAATTAAACGACTGTCTGTGAGCACGACACCTCAACCCATACAAGCTTCTTTTCAACCTAAATCTATTTAAGCTAAACCTGAACCTATAAACTTTATTGTAAATCTGTGTCTTATTTTGAAATCTGTATATATTTGTAGGTTGTTAACCAAGTGTTGAAAGAAAAAAGAAAAAAACTTGTAGCACATCCGATGTTCTTCTAATAATGTGAATAGTCAAACTTTAAATAAGTATATAATAATAAATAAATAAATAAATAAGTAAATAAAAATATTAATAATAATATAATTGAAAAGGAGAGAAGTTAGAGCTTATAATGGAGAATCATGTGGCTTGTTTTATTGTTAAAGAGAGGGGCAATCAAACTCCCCATTATTATTGATGCTCATGTCGGACTCAACCCACATGCATTGCCTCTTAATCTCTTATCCAACACCAAATTCATCATTTTCCCTATTCTTTTGTATTTTAATAATATATTAGTTGTAAATTTCCTTTTAATATGGCCATACGTCCACGTATGATATTATGTAAATACCTTATACTATACTATAAACGTTACGCTTTATGAAATATAGAGGCCGATTCAAATAAGATAGGTTCTTAATTAGAAACTAAAGGTGCCATTTGTTGGTTCCTATCATTGGCCGGACCAAATGAGCAAGAACCAAGATTCGTCAAGTGAAAGATAAGTTTGTAAATCAGTTGACCCAAACTCAGGGTTGGCTAGAGCCCGAACTTAGCTTTTTTGCTTTATTTCTAGTTCTTTATTCAAAGCTAGAGCTTTATCTGTGAGAAAGTTCTCAAGATGAAGTTCGGCTGAAAATTGGTCCATTTACTATTTATCAATTATTACTTGTTATATATATAAATATAGGGAGAGGATCAAGAGAAAACGTCTCGTTAAAAATAAAAACTTAAAAATTTTTAAAGAATTATTTTTAACTAAAAATAAAAAAATATTTTCAAATTTTTGTTTATTCTATGCTTCTTATATTTTGTTACTCTACACCGGAAAAATAAATAAATAAATAATAAAAAAAGGAATTCAATGTAATGCGTGTACGTATTACTGTGCAATACTGTTGTATTACACATGTGCAAAAGTGTATATTTTTATTTTCAATAATGTTTAATTACATATATTCAATATTTGTGTATTGTATATATGCACTAATGTAGTACTACATGCACTATATACATACATATATATATATATATATATATATATATATATATAATAAAAGTCGATGTAGTGCACATGTGTATCAGTGTTTTATTACACATACATACTAATGCGTATTCGATGTGTGTATTAATTTTATATTGCATATATATACAATAGTGTGTATCAATTACGTATAATAGTGTTGTATTTTAAGCAATACAACACTCTATCATAAATGCAATACACACTATTACACATATGCATTACACCGATAATGTTACCAACATTTTTTTTAAATAATATCAACATATAAGAATAACGGGAGAAAAATACAAAAAAATTTAAAAAAAAAGTTAAGAATAATTCTTTATGAATTTTTAAAATTTTCCTATAATGGAAGTTTTAATTTGATTCCACTCATATATATGTACACACACACAAATATTTTGAGGAGAGTTCAATAGGAAACTCCAAAAAAGTGAAGAACCGAGGAACCATTTACATGCCAAATATAATTTAAAGCTCGATTTCACATGTAAAAAATACATTCTAATAAAAAAAAATTATTTTCTAACAAAAGATTTTCTTTTACCTTTTTTAAGCTGATTTTAAAATATATATATATATATATATATATATATATATATATATATATATATATATATATATATATATATATATATATATATATATATATAAGGCTTCTGCATGTGTTTATATGTAAAAGCTCTAAAAAAGTTTATATAAAAATGAGATTTTACGTATAAAAATAATTTTTCTCTAATTTTTTTATATGTAAAAGACATGATTTCCCAATTCTCACTTTTTTCTGGTTCCCTTTTAGCCTGCCACTATATATATATATATATATTATACATATGTTTGTATATCTATGTGTGTGTGGGGAACGAATATTTTATGAACTTCTATGAGTTGTGAAAACCCAAATGAACTCCATTTAAGAATTTTAATTTTCATTTCTTTCATATGTAGTATATGTAAGTTAATTTACTAGGAATTTTTTTTTAACACAAAACGGCTATTGATACATACGTAATAACCAGTTAGACATTCACATTATACTATAACAACTCGTTACACGTGTTTCTATTGTCCATTTCTATAATATATATATATATATATATGTGTTTCTATTGTCCATTTCTGTAATATATATATATATATATATATACATATATATATATATATATATATATATATATATATATATATATATATATATATATATATATATAAGAAAAGTTGTAGCATATGCAACTTACATATGATACATATGTAAAGAAATTGAAAACAAAATGTTAAATGAACTTCTTTCGAGTTTAACAACTTATAATAGTTCTCAATAGAACCTATACACACACAGATATATATATATATATATATATATATAACAGGCTAACTGGAGCAGCACTAATAGGTTCGTTATATGAAGCACAAGCTCGGGGTCATCTGCTAAACAAACATGAATTTCGTTTCCAGCACGGACTTTTGTCAGCTTTAGAATTTTCATTGAATCATATATCATTTTAAGTTTGAAAATTTCCATTGGTATTAAAAAAAAATATGTCGATTTTTTCAAATATATATACACACGTAGACAAGAGGATATTTGTGTAACATTTTGAATTTTTCATATTCATATCCGTATTCATTTACCTGACTATGGAATATAATTAGGATATTTTGTACTAATAAAAACTTGTATT